>NC_084614.1:34394502-34584502 GCF_033978795.1 Nerophis ophidion | reverse complement strand
ATAAGCAGTTAACGTTTCTTTAGCAGCATCGGGGAAAACTAAGAATAAATCACCCTTATCCAAAGAAGGCAGATATAATTTATATATTTGTCCATTCTATGGGTGACAATAACTAAAGCAGGAGTGTCAAACTGGTTTTCTTTAAGGGCCATCGCAGTTATTCCAGCTGCTTGTAACAGTGGATACATATAGATACAGTATTTGCAGCGTTTCACTTTTTCCCACATTTTTTATGTTGCAGCCTTGTGTCAAAATGGAATACATTCATTTTTGTCCTCAAAATTCTACAGACAATACCCAATAATGACAACGTGAAAAGTTTTTATAAATTTTTTTGCAAATGTATTGAAAATGAAAACAAAACAATTCACATGTACGTACAGTAAGTCAGTGTTTTTCAACCACTGTGTCGTGGCACACTAGTGTGCCGTGAGATACAGTCTGGTGTACTGTGGGAGATTATCTAGTTTCACCTATTTGTGTTAAAAATATTTTTTGAAAACCACAAATAAGAGTCTACAAATGATGTGTTGTTGTTGAGTGTCGGTGCTGTCTAAAACTCGGCAGCGTAACCGTGTAATACTCTTCCATACTTGCTAATTGCTTTGTAGATGTGGGAAACAGCGAGGGTGCAGTTGTTGTGGGCTCTAAAAATATTAGAATCCAAATGCAGATCCGTAACAAATCTCTATTTGATAACAAAAATCACTGGAGAAAATAAATCAGTTTAAAGAAAGATCAGCTCCAGGAAAACCGGGTCAAAAGTCTGTCCTCCACCTGGGGGAATACAAAAACAGGAATTACAAAAAGTTCAGCGCATAAGTCAGAGTTAGTGAGCTCAGGGCTCGATTCTACCGCAGGCAACGGACGAACTGGCACCGGCTGAGTGAAGATCCAGGGTTTAAGTCTGGTAGTTGATTAGCAACAGGTGGGCTCGGATGACTAGAAGCACACCGGGAACTAATGATAGGGTTGCAGACTTAGAGGCACAAGAAGGGAGGGGAGTAGGAAAACAAGAGGGAAACAAAGCGGGAGAACTGCCCTCATGACAGCAGGTAAAAAGGTGTCTAATGCTCAAACCAAAAATAAACAAAAGGTGAGTGCTCCTAAGCAAAGGCATTGAAGCTTAGGAAAGGCTATGCAGAACGAAACTAAAACTGAACTGGCTACAAATGCTGGATGACAGCAACGACTTACTATGGAGCAAAGATGGCGTCCACAAAGTACATCCGAACATGACATGACAATCAACAATGTCCCCACAAAGAAGGATAAAAACATCTGAAATATTCTTGATTGCTAAAACAAAGTAGATGGGGGAAATATCGCTCAAAGGAAGACATGAAACTGCTATAGGGAAATACCAAAACAAGAGAAAAAGCTACCAAAATAGGAGCGCAAGACAAGAACGAAAACACGACACACAGGAAAACGTCAAAAACCTCAAAATAAGTCACGGCGTGAGATGACAGGTGGTGACAGTACTCCTACTTTGAGACAAAAGCTATGTTGATGCATCACTGCTTATGGCTTAATGTAATATCCAACAATTGCGACAACAACTTTTTACTGTCAACTGAGTTTCTGCTGGTGGTGTGCCTCACAATTTTTTCAACACAAAAAATGTGCCTTGGCTCAAAAAAGGTTGAAAAACACTGATGTACAGTATTCACAGCCTGAGCCCAATACTTTGTTGATGGACCTTTGGCAGCCATTACAGCCTCAAGTCTTTTTGAATATGATACCACCATCTTGGCACGCCTGTCTTTGGGCAGTTTTCCCCGTTCCTCTTTGCAGCACCTTTCAAGATCCATCAGATTGGATGGGAAGCGTTGGTTTTCACCTAGGATGTCGTTGTCCCCGCTCTATGTCTATATCAGTATTGGGTGTTGAGCGCTCTTGCTGCCAGCTAGCTAATAGTGATGCTATACTGTATATTTTCAATATCCTAGTATTGCACAACAACAACAACAACAACAACAAGGTACCTTTAGGACCCTGCTCCATCTCTCCATCAGTTTGGGGGTCTTTGGCCTGGATAGTCCTAAAACATAAAATATATTACTTAAAATACTGCTTGACCAAATGTTGCACACTTTAAGTATCCATCCTTCCATTTTCTACCGCTTATCCTTTTTGGGGTCGCGGGGATTGTTGGAGCCTATCCCAGCTGCACATGCGCGGAAAGCGGGCTGCACCCTGGACATGTCGCCACCTCATCACAGGGCCAACACAGATAGACAGACAAAATTCACACTCACATTAACATCACTAAGGACAATTTAGTGTTGCCAATCAACCTATCCCCAGGTGCATGTCTTTGGAGGCGGGAGAAAGCCGGAGTACCCGGAGGGAACCCACGCAGTCACGGGGAGAACACGCAAACTCCACACAGAAAGATCCCGAGCACAGCATCAAACCCAGGATCTTTGTATTGTGAGGCACATGTACTATTAATCAATCAACGTTTACTTATATAACCCTAAATCACGAGTGTATCAAAGGGCTGCACAAGCCACAACGACATCCTCGGCTCAAACCCGTGCAATGGACATCGAGTGGATCTGGCATAATATTGTGTGAGTCCAGCCTATAGTGGATCTAACACGTGCCGCCCCACTTTAAGTATGGTGTACCAAAATACAAGATATACTACTTAAAATAAGTCAATTTGTTTAACAGTAAGGGGAGAAAAGTCATTTTGGCCTAGTTTGTTTTTGCATTAAACATAATACTGGTGTATCAATAAAAAAAAACCAAGGCATAATTCATATATGTATGAATACAGCTCTTTTACTGCATTGCAATACATATGCAGGTTTACTTAATACTGTGGCCTGTCAGTGTTATTTCTATCACAAAGAAGCGTCTTTGGTTGTGCAGCACGATGCATGCAAGGGCGCATCAAATTCACGACTACAATGGAATGACTCACAAGGACAAACAAAATGTGCTGAGCAGAAGTTATTGGCTAAAGCAAACCCATTAGAGCTGAATTTGGCATCTGCTCTGGCTTTAGTTGAGTGATCCCTCTGTGTTCAATGTAGTGTGAATGAATCAGATGAATGTTATCATGCTGTAATGGACCACTACCCATTGTGGCTGGGTTAAATGCTTTGTTGAGTCCGTGAATAGACAACAGGGAGGAAAGAAGTCGGAAATGAAAACCATAACTCTTTCGTGCTTGCGCGTGGGTGTGTCGCCTTTAAAATAATATCTTTAAATAAAAATGTACCATTAAAGGGAAACATTATCACCAGACCTATGTAAGCGTCAATATATACCTTGATGTTGCAGAAAAAAGACCATATCTTTTTTTAACCGATTTCCGAACTCTAAATGGGTGAATTTTGGCGAATTAAATGCCTTTCTATTATTCGCACTTGGAGCGCTGACGTCACAACGTGACGTCACATAGGTGGTCAATCCGCCATTTTCTCAAACACATTAAAAAACACCAAGTCAAATCAGCTCTGTTATTTTCCGTTTTTTCGACAGTTTTCCGTACCTTGAAGAGATCATGCCTTGTCGGTGTGTTGTCGGAGGGTGTAACAACACGATCAGGGACGGATTCAAGTTGACTTACGTGGAGTGTACATCGATTAGCACGGCACGCTAATTGATGCTAACATGCTATTTAGGCTAGCTGTATGTACATACAAATTTAAAGCCACAAATTTAATGTACATTCACATTTAATGCCAAACAAATACTTACCAATCGACGGATTTAAGTTGCTCCAGTGTCACAAGATGCGAAAGTCCCGATCGTTTGGTCTGCACATTTTACCGGCGATGCTAAGGCAGACATGGCACAGAGATGTATGGATATGCTGCAGATGCATTTCCAACAATAAAGTAAACGAAATCACAAAGGTGAGTTTTGTTGATGTTATTGACGTATGTGCTAATGAGACATATTTGGTCACGGCATGACTGCCAGCTAATCAATGCTAACATGCTATTTAGGCTAGCTGTATGTACATTTGTAGCTATATTTGCATCCAGCCTTTACATGCACCCACATTTAATGCCAAACAAAAACTTACCAATCGACGGATTTAAGTTGCTCCAGTGTCACAAGATGCAAAAGTCCCGATCGTTTGGTCTGCACATTTTACCGGCGATGCTAAGGCAGACATGGCACAGAGATGTATGGATATCCTGCGACACTCAATCATTGGTTAGAAGGCGATTGCCGAATAGCGTCAATAGCTATTCGCTCAATAGCTTCAGTTTCTTCTTCAATTTTGTTTTTGCTATCTGCCTCCATTCTCCAACCATCCGTTTCAATACATGCGTAATCTGTTGAATCGCTTAAGCCGCTGAAGTTTGAGTCTGAATCCGAGCTAATGTCGCTATATCTTGCTGTTCTATCCGCCATGTTGTTTGTATTGGCACCACTAGATGACGTCACAGGAAAATGGACGGTGGCTTCACAGATAGCGAAAATCAGGCACTTTTAAGCCTTTTTTCGGGATATTCCATGATGGGTAAAATTTTGAAAAAAACTTCGAAAAATAAAATAAGCCACTGGGAACTGATTTTTATTGGTTTTAACCCTTCTGAAATTGTGATTATGTTCCCCTTTAATGCACAGAGTTTTGGAATACTGGAATACTGCCTTCACTGTAGTGTGAGGCTGTAAAACTTGACTTTACTTTGACATCTACTGTACTTTGACATTATAAGATGTGCTTTGCTTGACTTTCTTACTGTGTGTTATGTGCAGCTCTTTAGTCATGATGATACAGCAGAAATGTATGTATTTACAGTAATATGCTCTTTGACAGTACTCTCAATTTCCCAAAGAACATATTTTTGACTGAGGAGCTAGCAATTCAGGGTGGAATTGAACTAACTTTTTTTTCCCCAAAACGCATCACTGAACAACTTGAGGAAAATGAATGACGAATGACAGATACAGCAAGCAGTACGACACAAGTGGATACTATCGATACCTGGTATCAGTATATAAATACCACAATGATTAGGTCTGTATTTCTCTTTGTGTTGTTGTTATTATTACAAAATGATTTTTGGGTTGATTTTTGTTACTGTTTACAAAGATTTAAATGGGAGCCAATGGTAGTTTTTGCTTTTGTTTAGTTACTGTGCAGTGGCCATTTTATTTTGTTCAATACATTGTATTCAATATCACAAATTTAATACACACTCCTTTTTACAAATATGCACGCAAATACTGAATTAAATTTAGTATTTGTATTAGAAACCCTGAACACAAATGTGTAATTGTCTTTACTTTAGTTAGTTGCTTTTAAGAAAAAACATTTCAGTTCTATAATCATTTGTCAAAGAATCTGGAAATCTCAACTTTGACAATGTTTAACAGACTTACATCAAAAGGAACACATACTAAATGTTTTTAGAACTTTCAAAGAGTTTAAAACATTGTACTGTTGTTCTACATCACAGGCGTCAATCTCAAGGCATCGGGGCCCAAATCTGGTATAGAAAATCCCTAAATATCTCATTTCATGGTTTAAAAAAAAAAAATCATCCATCAATTTCTACTTAAAAAATATTACATACAGAGACAATTGTAGTAATATCATGAGGCGATACACATGCGCACACATGTTTTTATATTTACATGCGTATACATTTACATATATATGTATATATATGCATATAACCATTAATATGCATATGCATATACATTCAAATGCATATACACACATACATATGCATATATACACACACCTGCATATATAGACATATGCATGTATATATACATATACACATGCATATATATACACACACATATATATATAAATATATGTATATATATATATATATATATATATATATATATATACATATATATATATATATATATATATATATATATATATATACATATATATATATATATATATATATATATATATATATATATATTAGGGCTGTGAATCTTTGGGTGTCCCACAATTCGATTCAATATCGATTCTTGGGGTCACGATTCGATAATATATTGATTTTTTTCTACTCGATTCGATTCTCATACATATGCATATATACACACACACATGCATATATATACATATGCATATATATATATATACATATCCACATGCATATATACACACATATATATATATATATATATATATATATATATATATATATATATATATATATATATATATTAGGGCTGTGAATCTTAGGGTGTCCCACGATTCGATTCAATATCGATTTGTGGGGTCACGATTCGATAATATTTGATTTTTTTCTACTCGATTCAATTCTCGATTCAAAAATGATATTTTTCCGATTCAAAACGATTCTATATTCATTCAATACATAGAATTTCAGCAGGATCTACCCCAGTCTGCTGACATGCTAGCAGAGTAGTAGATTTAAAAAAAAAAAAAGCTTTTATAATTGTAAAGGACAATGTTTTATTAACTGATTGCAATAATGTAAATTTGTTTTAACTATTAAACAAACCAAAAATATGACTTATTTTATCTTTGTGAAAACATTGGACACAGTGTGTTGTCAAGCTTATGAGATGCGATGCAAGTGTAAGCCACTGTGACACTATTGTTCTTTATTTTTATTTTTATAAATGTCTAATGATAATGTCAGTGAGGGATTTTTAATCACTGCTATGCTGAAATTATAACTAATATTGATACTGTTGTTGATAATATTCCTTTTTGTTTCACTACTTTTGGTTTGTTCTGTGTCGTGTTTGTGTCTTCTCAATTGCTCTGTTTATTGCAGTTCTGAGTGTTGCTGGGTCAGGTTTGGTTTTGGAATTGGATTGCATTGTTATGGTATTGCTGTGTAGTGGTTTGTTGGATTGATTAAAAAAAAAAAATAAAATAAAATAAAATGTAAAAATAAAAAAATACATACCCCTAATACATATATGTATATATATATATATATATATATATATATATATATATATATATATATATATATATATATATATATATGAGGCTTCACGGCAGAAGAGGGGTTAGTGCGTCTGCTTCCCAATACGAAAGTCCTGAGTTTAATCCCGCGCTCGGGCTCTTTCTGTGTGGAGTTTGCATGTTCTCCCCATGAATGCGTGGGTTCTCTCCAGGTACTCCGGCTTCCTCCCACTTCCAAAGACATGCACCTGGGGATAGGTTGATTGACAACACTAAATTGGCCCTAGTGTGTGAATGAGAGTGTGAATGTTGTCTGTCTATTGGTGTAGGCCCTCTGATGAGGTGGCGACTTGTCCAGGGTGTACACCGCCTTCCGCTCGATTGTAGCTTAGATAGGCACCAGTGCCGCGACGCCAAAGGGAATAAGCAGTAGAAAATGTATATATATATATATATATATATATATATATATATATATATATATATATATATATATATATATATATAATGACAACAAAGACACCACAGTTAGCGCAGGTCTCACTAGGACTACTCGCACTAGGAGCGTGAGAAAGAAAGTTAGTACTTGGCTTTACCCTCAGCTGTACTCAGCCTGCTAGCGTGGTTTGATTTAAGAAGTTACCTCATCACGGTGTGCCACAGAGCGGCCGAATATAAAAGAAATTACCACTTTGGCCAGAAAAATAACGGAATTCCGCTAAATAGCGGACAACTGGAATATCAGCTCAGTATAGTTTGTTGTCCTCCGTTTGCTGTCGATGTAGCATTCCTGCTACCGGTGACCTCTTTTTTTTCACTTTAAAGATGCGATTTTGAATTTGATGTGCGCCAATTATAAGAAAGTTTGATGCTGCAACACTATCTAATTACCTCAGTTTTATCTAAAGTTCTCTCTGAGCTTGTTTTAAGGGGTGCAGAACACACCACTCATCACACTATGATGTATCACTGCCTGTGCAATGCGAGCCACCTTCTGCCGGTCAAAACAAACACTGTGATTAATATTCATTTATGACAATGGGATCATTTAAAAAAAATCTCAATTATGTTATTGTACACAGCCCTAAAATATATATACAATAAGTACATTTTATACATATATATATATATATATATATATATACAAACCCTGTTTCCATATCAATCAATCAATCAATGTTTATTTATATAGCCCCAAATCACAAATGTCTCAAAGGACTGCACAAATCATTACTACTACAACATCCTCGGAAGAACCCACAAAAGGGCAAGGAAAACTCACACCCAGTGGGCAGGGAGAATTCACATTCAGTGGGACGCCAGCGACAATGCAATATGAGTTGGGAAATTGTGTTAGATGTAAATATAAACGGATAACAATACTTTGCAAATCCCTTTAAACTTGTATTCAATTGAATGCACTACAAAGACAAGATATTTGATATTCAAACTCATAAACTTAGTTTTTTTTTGCAAATAATAATTAACTTAGAATTTCATGGCTGCAACGCGTGCCAAAGTAGTTGGGAAAGGACATGTTCACCACTGTGTTACATCACCTTTTCTTTTAACAACACTCAATAAATGTTTCGGAACTGAGGAAACTAATTTTTGAAGCTTTGAAAGTGGAATTCTTTCCCATTCTTGTTTTATGTAGAGCTTCAGTCGTTCAAAAGTCCGGGGGTCTCCGCTGTCACATTTTACGCTTCATAATGCGCGTCACATTTTCCATGGGAGACACGTCTGGACTTCAGTCAGGCCAGGAAAGTACCTGCACTCTTTTTTTACGAAGCCACGCTGTTATAACACTTGTCTTGCTGAAATAAGCAGGGGCGTCCATGATAACGTTGCTTGGATGACAACATATGTTGCTCCAAAACCTGTATGGACCTTTCAGCATTAATGGTGCCTTCACAGATGTGTAAGTTTCCCATGTGTGACAGTCTTGTGCCGTGGGGTTCTTTCAGGACCGATGTATCACAAGCAGGCGGGTCGCCAAGTTTGCCAGTTCTTTTATTTTCTTTTATTACAATGTCTTTTATTTCTTATTTTGTTCTATCACAATATTTCTTCTTTTGTCCTATCACAATGTCTTTCTTACTGTCAGTCTTTCGTGGCCTTCCTTTGCTCTTTCAGCCCAGGCGTGCTCCTTCTCCTGGCTTTTGTGCCCCGTCCAGCGGTCACCAACGCTGCTAATAAAGAGACAGGTGATTAGATAACTCGTTCCAGCTGAGGTATCCACTCACCTGTCATCTGCTTCCAGCCGGCTCCTGCGCATGCCCTGTCCACAGGCGGCGCGTGACCACGCCCGCCTCCCACACCATGCTTTGGGCACTAATGCACCCCCATACCATCACAGATGCTGGCTTTTGAACTTTGCGCCTATGTTCACCATGTCCACTGTTTCCAAATATAATTTGAAATGTGGACTCGTCAGACCACCTTTCCAATTTGCATCAGCCCATCTTAGGTGAGCTTGGGCCCAGCCAAGCCGGCGGCGTTTCAGGATATTGTTGATAAATGGGTTTGGCTTTGCATAGTAGAGTTTTAACTTGCACTTACAGATGTAGCAACTAACTGTAGTTACTCAAAGTGGTTTTATGAAGTGTTCCTGAGGCCATGTGGTGATATCCTTTACACACTGATGTCGGTTTTTGATGCAGTACCGCCTGAGGGATCAAAAGTCCGTAATATCATCGCTTACGTGCATTGATTTCTCCAGATTCTCTGAACTTTTTGATTATTTTACAGACCTTAGATGGTAAAATCCCTAAATTCCTTGCAATAGCTCGTTGAGAAGTGTTGTTCAAAAACTGTTTGACAATTTGCTTACAAAGTGGTGACCCTCAACCCATCCTTGTTTGTGAATTACTTAGCATTTTATGGAAGCTGCTTTTATACCCAATCATGGCACCCAACTGTCACCAATTAGCCTACACACCTGTGGGATGTTCCATATAATGATAAATGGGTTGTACTTGTATAGCGCTTTTCTACCTTCAAGGTACTCAAAGCGCTTTGACACTACTTCCACATTTACCCATTCACACACACATTCACACACTGATGGAGGGAGCTGCCATGCAAGGCGCCAACCAGCACCCATCAGGAGCAAGGGTGAAGTGTCTTGCTCAGGACACAACGGACGTGACGAGGTTGGTACTAGGTGGGATTTGAACCAGGGCCTCTCGGGTTGCGCACGGCCACTCTCCCACTGCGCCACGCCGTCCCCAAGTGTTTATATAAGTGTTTGATGAGCATTCCTTAACTTTATCCTTAACTTTATCAGTATTTATTGCCACCTTTCCCAACTTCTTTGTCACGTGTTGCTGGCATCAAATTCAAAAGTTAATGATTATTTGCAAAAAAAAAAACGTTTATCAGTTAGAACATGAAATATGTTGTCTTTGTAGCATATTGAACTGAATATGGGTTGAAAGGGATTTGCAAATCATTGTATTCCGTTTATATTTACATCTCACACAATTTCCCAACTCATAAGGAAAAGGGTTTTGTGTGTGTATATATATATATATATATATATATATATATATATATATATACGGATGCATATATATGTATATACTTATACGTATAAATGTACATTCATATATACATATATATATATATAGAGAGACATATATACTGTATATATAGATACATATTTACATACATATACGTACATACATACATACATACATACATACATATATACAAATATATTCGTACTAACCCCTTTTGTCAATGTTCCGCATTTTTCCTTTTTCTCTTTCCTCCTTTTATATTATTTCCCCTTCTTTCCTTTTTCTTGTTCTACCCCTTTTTAATTTTTTTCTCATTCCTTCTTTACATTTTACCCACTTTTCCCTATTTTTTTCAAAAACTAAAAAAATAAATACAACTGTTTTAGGAATTTTTTTTTTTAAATTAGTCATATAATATCCAAAAAAAGTAGAAAATATCAATACTTTGCTTATATAACACTAATGATTAAAATGATAAGAAATATTTGAGTATAGGATTTTCATGCAAGTATTGCAATGTATGGCATACTTGCCAACCTTTGCGACCTCCGATTTCGGGAGGTGGGATTGGGCGGGGGCGTGGTTGGGGCGGGTTGGGGGCATGATTGGGGGCGTGGTTAAAAGGGGAGGAGTATATAGCTAGAATTCACCAAGTCACCAAGTCAAGTATGTCATATATATATATATATATATATATATATATATATATATATATATATATATATATATATATATATATATATATATATATATATATGTATATATATATATATATATATATATATATATATATATATACATATATATATATATATATGTATATATATATATATATATATATATATATATATATATATATATATATATATATATATATATATATATATATATATATATATATATATATATAAATACTTGACTTTCAGTGAATTCTGGCTATATATATATATATATATATATATATATATATATATATATATATATGAGAAATACTTGAATTTCAGTGTTCATTTATTTACACATATACACACACACATAACACTCATCTACTCATTGTCGAGTTAAGGGTTGAATTGTCCATTCTTGTTCTATTCTCTGTCACTATTTTTTTAACCATAATGAACACCTTCTCTGATGATGCATTGCTGTGTGGCATGCACAAAAGTGCTTTCATCAAATGCACTAGAGTCTGGAATCTTCCATCTCTCCCTAGCATGGCCCAAAACCGGTCAATCTTTGCTTCCTGAGGAAGATCTTCTCTACCAAGCACTTGGTAGTCCACTACTTCTTCCCGGAGGCTATCAAGGTCCAATCGCAGCTGCGGCTTGGAACTTACAAGCGTATTTTCTTCAGGTTACTCGTCGTCTGCGTCGTCATGGCTGTATCTTCCTCCTTCTTCTGCACTCTCTAAAAGCTGAAGATGTTATTGTCACATATGCATGGCAGTATTGTCCTGTTTAAGAGTGTCACAACATTGCTGTTTACGGCAGACAAACTGCTTTTTGGTAGACAAAAACGGGACTGCTGTTGTTGTATTGTTACCGCGCTGGGAGGACGTTAATGAAACTGCCTAACAATAAACCCACATAAGAAACCAAGAACTCGCCCTCGATCATTCTACAGTTATAATGTCATTGGGCAGGCTCGCTGTTTATATTGTGGGAAAGCAGACGTGAAAACAGGCTGTCGACACATCACTCAGGTCCGCATGGAGAGCTGGAGGGGGCGTGGCCTCCAGCTCCGCCTGAATTTCAGGAGATTTCCGGGAGAAAATTTGTCCCGGGAGGTTTTCGGGAGAGGCGCTGAATTACGGGAGTCTCCCGGAAAATCCGTGAGGGTTGGCAAGTATGATGTATGGTTATATTTGCAATTAATGTATGTTAGCTGTTAAAATACTGTACTTTCGAGCCTTTGAGAAATTTTACTTAACCAGGCTTTTAATCCTGCATGTTCTCCCAAATCAAAAGTCAACACTTAATTACATTTTTTTTCCCATTATTTTTGTGATGTAAAAAGGCTAAGTCATAACAACACTGACCCTGAGTGTACCGTATGTAGATACCTATTAAGTTTGCTGTCATTATTCCTATTTGTTTTTGTGTAGGACATTTTCCAATTAATGATTCATATTTTCCAAAGGTTACCAAGAAATGACTCTAAAAACTGCTCAGCGTCTTAATTATTCATGCACCATAAACCTCTTAAGCCGCAAGCTTGACCTCTGTGCCCGGCGGCTACTCAGCAGAACATCTAATATTGTTACTTAATACCATCTTATAGGTGACTCACATGACACGGATGAGCAAGCATTTCAGTTCAATAAAGCAATGAAGCTGTAATGGAACGAATGAGAATCCGTTGGAGTTTGTGTCATTGGATTTTCTACCATAGTATTTAATGCAATCTCATTGAAGGACTGAGCCACTCATTCAAGCAGCATGCAGGGAGCTTTTTGGTTGGAAAGTACGCTGACACAAAAGTCACATTCTCGCACCAGGACATATATTTACTTTCTCCTCTTGATCTACTTATCATTCAGAAAAATACATCAATTCAATAACATGCAGGCATTGAATGAATATCAATGTTTTCTACCTGGGATGGTTGGAGCCATCTGAATATCAAATTGATATCAACATTTGGTTTACCGCTATTTCCGAGCAAAAGTCAGCATGTGATCCGAAACCGGGCTCAGCTGGTGTGTTTGCTGTATTTTTAAACACGTCACACGGCCTGACTGAATGTTAATTCCAGGTATCAACTGCAACCATGAGCAATGCACGTTTAATCACCGTGCAAATGTATAATTGAATCCTCTCTCTGGCCTCATATTGTACATTGTAATGTAATACTGGTGGACTATGTTTTAATTACAGGTATCAAGTTAAACGGAGGTACGCAGGAAGCCAAAGTACTTTGTTGTTGAAGAAATGAAGGAAGTGGACAAAGTACGAAATAATACATCATCTCCAATGGAAGGAAACAAAGGACTCATAAAGTCTTGATGCAGCTGAAGTCAACAATAGCAAATCTACAACAATAACAAATCACGACAGTCGCAACAGGGGTCCCCAAACTACAGCCTGTGGGCCGGATCTGGCTCTCCAGCGTCCCAAAATCCAGCTCGTGGGAAGTCCCAAGATTAAAAAAAATGTTTTTTTTATTATTATCAATTATACTTTTTTTTTTTTTAATCCGTCCTTTCTAATCCATTCTCTATCGCTTGTTACTCTCGGTGTCTTCTAGCTGCTCAGGCAAATCATATTGTCTAAAAATGTATTTTTCCATCGATAATGTGACATTAAGTGCGCACTCTTTTAGTCAATTAATACGCGAGGAATATATAAACATAAATATATACGCACACACACACACACACACATATATATGTATATACACACATGCACGCACGCACGCACACACACACACACACACACACATACATACACATATTTATATATACTCGCATATATATATATATATATATATATATATATATATATATATAAATATGCATATATATGTATATATATATATACAAACTCTGTCTCCATATGAGTTGGGAAATTGTGTTAGATGTAAATATAAACGGACTACAATGATTTGCAAATCCTTTTCAACCCATATTCAGTTGAATATGCTACAAAGACAACATATTTGATGTTCAAATTGATAAGCATTTTTTTTTTGCAAATAATCATTAACTTTAGAATTTGATGCCAGTAACACGTGACAAAGAAGTTGGGAAAGGTGGCAATAAATACTGATAATGTTGAAAAATACTCATCAAACACTTATTTGGAACATCCAACAGGTGTGCAGGCTAATTGGGAACAGGTGGGTGCCATGATTGAGTAAAAAAGCAGCTTTCATGAACTGCTAAGTAATTCACAAACAAAGATGGTGGGATGTTCACCACTTTGTAAGCATTGTCGAACAGTTTTAGAACAACATTTCTCAATGAGCTATTGCAAGGAAATTAAGGATTTCACCATTTACGGTCCGTAAAATCATCAAAAGATTCAGAGAATCTGGAGAAATCACTGCACGAAAGCTATGATAGTACGAACCTTTGATCCCTCAGGTGGTACTTTACCAAAAACCGACACCAGTGTGTAAAGGATATCACCTCATGGGCTCAGGAACACTTCATAAAACCACTGTCAGTAACTACAGTTGGTTGCTACATCTGTAAGTGCAAGTTAAAACTCTGCTATGCAAAGCAAAACCCATTATCAAAAACACCAAGGAACGCCGCTGGCTTCGCTGGGCCCAAGCTCATCTAAGATGGACTGATGCAAAGTGGACAAGTTGTCTGTGGCCTGACGAGTCCACATTTCAAATTATATTTGGAAACTGTGTACGTGGTGTCGTTTGGAACAAAAAAGAAAATAACCATCCGGATTGTTATAGGCGCAAAGTTCAAAAGCCAGCCATGATGGTATGGGGGTGCATTAGTGCCCAAGGCATGGGTAACTTACACATCTGTGAAGGCACCATTAATGCTGAATGGTCCATACAGGTTTTGGAACAACATATGTTGTCATCCAAGCAACGTTATCATGGACACCCCTGCTTATTTCAGCAAGACAATGCCAAGCCACGTGTTACAACAGCGTGGTTTCGTAGTAAAGAGTGTGGGTACTTTCCTGGCCCGCCTGCAGTTCAGACCTGTCTCCCATCGAAAATGTGTGGCGCATTATGAAGCGTAAAATACGATAGCTGAGACCCCAGACTTTTGAAAGACTAACGCTCTACATAATACAAGAATGAGAAAGAATTCCACTTTCAAAGCTAAAACAATTAGTTTTCTCAGTTCCCAAACATTTATTGAGTGTTGTTAAAAGAAAAGGTGATGTAACACAGTGGTGAACATGCCCTTTCCCAACTACTTTGGCACAATGTGCAGCCATGAAATTCTAAGTTAATTATTATTTGCAAAAAAACAATGAAGTTTATGAATTCGAACATCAAATATCTTGTCTTTCTTGCATATTCAACTGAATATGGGTTGAAAAGGATTTGCAAATCATTGTATTCCGTTTATATTTACATCTAACACAATTTCCCAACTCATATGGAAACGGGGTTTGTATATATATATATATATATATATAATGATAATGATAAATGGGTTGTACTTGTATAGCGCTTTTCTACGTTCAAGGTACTCAAAGCGCTTTGACACTACTTCCACATTTACCCATTCACACACACATGGCGGGAGCTGCCATGCAAGGCGCTAACCAGCACCTATCAGGAGCAAGGGTGAAGTGTCTTGCTCAGGACACAACGGACGTGACGAGGTAGGTACTAGGTGGGGATTGAACAAGGGACCCTCGGGTTGTGCACGGCCACTTTCCCACTGCGCCACGCCGTCCCTGATATATATATATATATATATATATATATATATATATATATATATATATATATATATATACACACACATATATATATATATATATATATATATATATATACACACATATATATATATATATATATATATATATATATATATATATATACATATATATACACATATATATACACAGCATGACAGTCTGTTTATGACCTTCTAAATTTAATCCAATATAGTAATGCTGCCTGAGACATAGCCAATCAGTGGCCACGATACTGAACAGTCTGCTCTGATTGGTTTGTTCTCAATTAGTGGCCAACACTACTGTGGTATTGATATATTTGAAATAATTTAGCAATTTGTATGCTTGAAAATGCGTGATTTAGGGCAAAAATGTTGTCCAACATGCTCAAAGAAATCCAATCAAATTTGGGATGTGGTGAATATTTGAAGGCAATGTGGCTTAGCAATGTGAACGAATCGAGTCTTTCGAACAGCTTCTTAAAATGATAAAAACTGATTTCACCCTGTGAGCCGAGCCGTTTGTTTTGGTGCAGTTTTTGTTGCACATGCAGATATTGCCAACAATGCAGGAAAATTAGTCAAGGAAACTTAACAACATTCAGATTAACTTGAAAAAAAATATATATATATAGAACACACACACACACACACACACACACACACACACACACACACACACACACACACACACATACATATTAGGGGTGTGGGGAAAAATCGATTCGAATACGAATCGAATCGTTTACGTTGTGCGATTCAGAATCGATTCTCTTTTTTTTTTAAATCGATTTTTTGGGGTGATTTTTTTTATTTTATTTTTTTATCAATCCAACAAACCACTACACAGCAATACCATAACAATGCAATCCAATTCCAAAACCAAACCTGACCCAGCAACACTCAGAACTGCAATAAACAGAGCAATTGAGAAGACACAAACACGACACAGAACAAACCAAAAGTAGTGAAACAAAAATGAACATTATCAACAACAGTATCATTATTAATTATAATTTCAGCATAGCAGTGATTAAAAATCCCTCATTGACATTATCATTAGACATTCATAAAAATAATAAAAAAGAACAATAGTGTCACAGTGGCTTACACTTGCATCGCATCTCATAAGCTAGACAACACACTGTGTCCAATGTTTTCACAAAGATAAAATAGGTCGTATTTTTGGTTGGTTTAATAGTTAAAACAAATTTACATTATTGCAATCAGTTGATGAAACATTGTCCTTTACAATTATAAAAGCTTTTAAAAAAAAATCTACTACTCTGCTAGCATGTCAGCAGACTGGGGTAGATCCTGCTGAAATCCTATGTATTGAATGAATACAGAATCGTTTTGAATCGGAAAAATATCATTTTTGAATAGATAATCGCGTTGAATCGAAAAAAATCGATATATAATCGAATCGCGACCCAAATAATCGATATTGAATGTAATCGTGGAACACCCAAAGATTTGCAGCCCTAATATATATATATATATATATATATATATATATATATTGTAGCTGAGATAGGCACCAGCGCACCCTGCGACCCCAAAGGGAATAAACGGTAGAAAATGGATGGATGGATATATATATATATATGTGCACACACAATTTGTTTTAGTACATTTTTGTGTTTATTTTAATTATTTATTTTTATTCGGATTCTCTTTTCTGTATCATTGTTCTGATATGTGGTAGTTAAGGGTCCACACGCCAGGAAGGGTAGTACAATTTTGTATTCCAGTGATGTGTGGTGAGGTTCATGGCTGGTGAGGTACTGACTTCATCACAGTCAGATTTACAAACATATGAACCCTTAAGAGTATCTTATTCACTATTTGATTGGCAGCAGTTAACGGGTTATGTTTAAAAGCTCATACCAGCATTCTTTACAAATACAAACTGTAGCACACAAAAAAGCACATTTAATAAAAAAAATGTTATTATGGTTTTACCTTTACTTTGAAATGAAGTCAATGCGCTGCTCCTGCTTCCATTGAAAGTCCAGTTTAGAAAACTGTTTTTGTTTAGATATGTGATTATCCGTGTTAAAAGTCCAGAGGAGAGGAAAAAATAAACACACGCTGCTCACTCTTGCTGCTTGTTGTCACTTCTTCTGCAGCCGAGTAATCGCAAGAATGATCCCTGGGATCACTAGCGCCCTCTACCACCAGGAGGCGGGAGAACAGGTGCCTCACAGAGTGCGTCTTCGCAGCCGTTTTATGATTGCCCAGCACAAGAGATACGTTACACACATACAGTTGTTGACAAAATACACTGTACATTATATACCTCAGCTAACTAAACTATGGAAATGTATAATATAATTCATATAGCAATATGGTCTCACTGCACAGCAGCCAGCAGTTAGCCGAGTCATTCCGCAATCCACGGGGAGGCTCAACTGGCTGGCGGTGACTCACTGCAAGTCTCTTCTCTGTTTTTGAACGGCAAATGAGAAAATTCAGTCATTTTGAATAAAAAAACTGGTGAAGTTAAATGGAAAATAACTTTATAGTATAATCACTCGATACATATAACAATTTAATTTTTTTTTTTTTCTTTTTACATTTTTTTTCTTTGCATGATGGCACGTGAGGCCCCGCCTCACCTGCCTCCCCTGACTGCATATTTTTTATTATCTATGATGTATTTTTTTCTATTAATTATTATTTTAGTTTTAGTTATACCTTTTTGTAACCACTAATGCATTTTATTCTTACTTATTTGTACGTCATATTTTTGTATTGGTAAAATGATGTTGTGTTCCATGGTTGTTTGGGTGAGGGGAAATTAAAACTGGTGATGTCATTGTCAAAGCTTGGAAATATGGTTCCGTCGTATTAAAGGTTTATATGAAAACAACAGCATTTTTTTTATCATCACCTGTATTTCAAAATATTCCTACTAAAAGGGTAATATCAATCAATCAATCAATCAATCAATCAATCAATCAATGTTTACTTATATAGCCCTAAATCACTAGTGTCTCAAAGGGCTGCACAAACCACAACACAAACCACTACGACATCCTCGGTAGGCCCACATAAGGGCAAGGAAAACTCACACCCAGTGGGACGTCGATGACAATGATGACTATGAGAACCTTGGAGAGGAAGAAAGCAATGGATGTCGAGCGGGTCTAACATGATACTGTGAAAGTTCAATCCATAATGGATCCAACACAATCGCGAGAGTCCAGTCCAAAGCGGATCCAACACAGCAGCGAGAGTCCCGTTCACAGCGGAGCCAGCAGGAAAACATCCCAAGCGGAGGCGGATCAGCAGCGCAGAGATGTCCCCAGCCGATACACAGGCAAGCAGTACATGGCCACCGGATCGGACCGGACCCCCTCCACAAGGGAGAGTGGGACATAGGAGAAAAAGAAAAGGAACGGCAGATCAACTGGTCTAAAAAGGGAGTCTATTTAAAGGCTAGAGTATACAAATGAGTTTTAAGGTGAGACTGAAATGCTTCTACTGAGGTGGCATCTCGAACTTTTACCGGGAGGGCATTCCAGAGTACTGGAGCCCGAAAGGAAAACGCTCTATAGCCCGCAGACTTTTTTTGGGCTTTGGGAATCACTATTAAGCCGGAGTCCTTTGAACGCAGATTTCTTGCCGGGACATATGGTACAAAACAATCGGCAAGATAGGATGGAGCTAGACCGTGTAGTATTTTATATGTAAGTAGTAAAACCTTAAAGTCACATCTTAAGTGCACAGGAAGCCAGTGCAGGTGAGCCAGTACAGGCGTAATGTGATCAAACTTTCTTGTTCTTGTCAAAAGTCTAGCAGCCGCATTTTGTACCAACTGTAATCTTTTAATGCTAGACATGGGGAGACCCGAAAATAATACGTTACAGTAATCGAGGCGAGACGTAACAAACGCATGGATAATGATCTCAGCGTCTTTAGTGGACAGAATGGATAATTTAAATT
The DNA here is from genome assembly GCF_033978795.1 of Nerophis ophidion. NCBI lineage: Eukaryota > Metazoa > Chordata > Actinopteri > Syngnathiformes > Syngnathidae > Nerophis > Nerophis ophidion. Next base: position 34,564,755 of record NC_084614.1, on the reverse strand, counting down.
ATTCTGATCCACATATTATCTTATATCTGGTACTAGTAATTGTTTACTTTATGATAAAAAAAGTAAACAAAAACAACTGTAACAACTAGTCAGTCTTTTAAATGTCTCTTTAAAAAGAACGTAAAACACCTCCTCAAGATGAACTCTATAGCTTGCGTATACCAGTCATTATGAGTTGGACTATCAACATCAATCCATCTACAAGTATTTTTGTGTAATTTTCAATATTTTATCATGCATTAATCTAATTTCTGCTGCTTATCTGGTTCCCATTGTACATGGTGCGTATCTCATCATAACTAGATGCACAGGATAAGCCGTACAAAATATTGAGGCTTCGTAGTACAAAGTGGTGTCAGATAATATCGCTGCTGGCTCTACTGCCATCGTTTAGCGTGCAACACTCCCTCACAGAAGCTCGAGTGATGAAACTAATCATTCTCTTTGTTTGTGTGACTGCTCTGTAGCTCCTCCCTGATGCTATGATGACCCCTCAAACTTGGCCATTAACGTTCACGGTCAAAACAGCCATAGTGACGCCGTCTCCATCTGAAAGCAAAATGTATGAATGCTGATGGAGTCAAACAACGCAATTAGTGTCAGGGTTTATGAATCCTTGCGCAAAACGGCAACATTTACATTTATAACTGATTCCATCAAAGAATAAATGTGCTGCTCATTTCTGTTATAGGCTATTATTTTTAAACTTATTCACTGTAAATTCATAGTTCGGACTAAGTGGCCCATCATGTTACTTTTAAATCATCCGCATTCACCTCTATGGGCCATATTTGCAAAACATCTGGGGTATGGGATGATATCGTATGTTATTTTATGGATCAACCATTATTTCAGTCCTCAGTTATTTTCTTTCCAGGGCATTCTGACAGCTTTAACGTCTTTTTTAATTTTTATTTTTTATGCCTATTCTATAACATTTTTGCCTTTATTTAAGAAAATTAGTCATCCATCTATCCATCCATTTTCTACCGCTTATTCCCTTTGGGGTCGCGGGGAGGCGCTGGTGCCTATCTTGGCTCCAATCGGGTGGAAGGTGGGGTACACCCTGGATAAGTCGCCACCTCATCGCAGGGCCAACACAGATAGACAACATTCACACTCACATTCACACACTAGGGCCAATTTAGTGTTGCCAATCAACCTATCCCCAGTTGCATGTCTTTGGAAGTGGGAGGAAGCCGGAGTACCCGGAGGGAACCCACGCATTCACGGGGAGAACATGCAAACTCCACACAGAAAGATCCCGAGCCCGGGATTGAACCCCAGACTACCCAGGACCTTCGTATTGTGAGGCAGACGCACTAACCCCTCTCCCACCGTGAAGCCGAAAATTGGTCAAATAAACTAAAAATATCAATACTACAATAGTATTGGCCACGAGATTAGACCAAACCAATCAGAGCGCACTGTTCAGTGTCATAGAATTGATACAGTAGATATTATTTTATTGATTCCTTCAGGAAAATTAAAATTCCAGCAGCAATGGACGGAGTTGAGATCAATTTAAAAAGTAAAAAGTAAATAATGGTGGTTTAAATGGAAACAAAGTAGAGAAATATTACAACAAGAACAAAAATAAAAAGCAACAATATGAATAGAAATATAACAGTAAAATAAGAATATAACAAGAGAAACTAGGCAGGGTTACTAAACTAGGCACTGTTATTGTTTTGCATCTCCTGTCATCCTAGTACCCCGTTGCCCCTCCCCAGAGGGGAGTTGTACAGTCTAATGGCGTGTGGGACAAAGGAGTTTTTGAGTCTATTAGTCCTGCACTTGGGATGAAGCAGTCTAGCACTGAACAGGCTCCTCTGGCTACTGATAACGCTATGCAGAGGGTGACTGGCATCATCCAGGATGCTCACAAATTTTTCCACAGTCTTCTTCTCTGCCACCATCACAAGTGAGTCCAATTTCATTCCGATCGTAGAACCGGCCCGCCTGATCAGTTTCTCCAGTCTAGAGCTGTCCTTCTTAGATGTGCTGCCCCCCCAGGACACTACCATGTAGAACAGAACCCTGGCAACCACAGACTGGTAGTACATCCACAAGAGTTTTTTTTACAGATGTTGAAGGAGCGCACTGGCCACTGATTGGCTCAGCCTCAGCCAGCATTACTATATTGGAGTAAAAACGTGAGGGTGACAAAAGGCAGTCATTTCATGTCTAGAGAGCTTTCATAATGTTAAAAAAAAAATATTTAGAAGGTTGTAAACATTTTCTTTATGCTCTAGCTATAAAAACATTGGATTTATATTCAATGATTTCCATTCCGTGGAAATTAATTTATCACGGACATGTCCGGAACCAGTTAACAGCGATAAACAAGGGATTACTCTCTTACTTCTACACGCAAAACTTTGATCCCAGTTGCGCTTTAAGTATTGCTGCACTACTTTGATAGATTATATAATCGGCACATTTATTATAAGGCAGAAGTGCCTAAAGTGCTGACCAGGCGCCATTATCGACCTGGAACTCGTTTTCTATTGGCCTTCGGCTACGGGTGTGCTGATCCATCGGCCACTGACCAGTATCGGACGATTTTCATGATAAGTGTATGATCGTCATTGCCAATTAATGATTGGAATCGGCATCATAAAATACTGATCAGAAACATCTCTACCCTTGGCATATTAGGAAAATAAAACAGATTTCTTATGAGATACAAAAGCTATTTTTACCTACACTTACTGTCAATAATGTACAACATTTTTGAAAGAGGTTTCAAAGTTTAAGAGATGAACTGTTAAGTTTATAGAGACAACCACAAGTTGTTGGTTGTTTCTATTTACCAGTGTTGGGAAAATTACATATCTTAAGTAATTAATTGTAATTACTTGTTACCTTGCCACAAAGTAATTCGATTCCTAACGGAATTACTCTTTAACAAATGTAAGTAAATACTACAGGAAGTATATCATTACTTAATTTTTTTAAAATATATATACATACATACATGTATATATATAAACAAATATACAGTATATATATATATATATATATATATATATAGGGCTTCACGGTGGGAGAGGGGTTAGTGCGTCTGCCTCATAATACGAAGGCCCTGAGTAGTCTGGGGTTCAATCCCTGGCTCGGGATCTTTCTGTGTTGAGTTTGCATGTTCTCCCCGTGAATGCGTGGGTTCCCTCCGGGTACTCCGGCTACCTCCCACTTCCAAAGACATGCACCTGGGGATAGGTTGATTGGCAAGACTAAATTGGCCCTAGTGTGTGAATGTGAGTGTGAATTTTGTTTGTCTATCTGTGTTGGCCCTGCGATGAGATGGCAACTTGTCCAGGGTGTACGCCGCCTTTCGCCCGATTGTAGCTGAGATAGGCACCAGCGCCCCCCAAGACCCCAGAGGGAATAAGCTGTAGAAAATGGTAATTAATTACATTTAATTATGTTAGTAAATAAATATTTTTTTTTAGTAAAGTATAATGTATTACTTTTTAGATGTAATTTTCCAATCGACGAATGCATTTTTTTTTATGCATTCTTCCAAATTAAGTAAACGTAAATAAAAGTCCGCTTACAGAGTTCCTCTTTTCCACACAAAAAATCCAATAAATATGGACCGCTCGTCGGGACCCAGGATGGACCGCTCGCCTGTGTATTGGTTGGGGACATCTCTACGCTGCTGATCCGCCTCAGCTTGGGATGGTTTCCTGTGGACAGGACTCTCGCTGCTGTCTTGGATCCGCCTTGAACTGAACTCTGGCGGCTGTGTTGGAGCCACTATGGATTGAACTTTCACAGTATCATGTTAGACCCGCTCGACATCCATTGCTTTCGGTCCCCTATAGGGTTGGGGGGGGGGTTGCCCACATCTGAGGTCCTCTCCAAGGTTTCTCATAGTCAGCATTGTCACTGGCGTCCCACTGGGTGTGAGTTTTCCTTGCCCTTTTGTGGGTTCTTCCGAGGATGTCGTAGTCGTAATGATTTGTGCAGTCCTTTGAGACATTTGTGATTTGGGGCTATATAAATAAACATTGATTGATTGATTGATAATACATTATACTTTACTAAAAAAAGTTATTTATTTACTAACATAATTATTATTCGATAAATATAATCAATTACCAGGGAAAGTGATTAATACGATACTTAAAAAAACAACTTTATCTATATCTAGCAGGTGAGATGTTTAAAGAGAACAGAGCATGTGTGTGTGTGTCCTTTTTAGTAGGCAGTGATTGTTGCCAAGTGACATGACGTCTGCGAGCTCGCGCTCAGACAGAGCAGGATTTTAGCTCTGCTGTGTATGTCAGCGTAGAAGCGGCCTATTGCCAGCAATGACGGCAACTCTGTTAAATCTTTTCACTGTTGATAGAGAGATTAAATGTGCTTCATTCGCTGTCTTTTCTCCTTGTCCACAAACGGGGTATTTTAACATTGCAAGCTTGTCACTTTAATCATTGATTGTTAGTTTATTATTCCCTCATAGTAGTCTTAGGAGTACATGTATGTGTGTGTGTGAGTACGTGTGCTTGGCCTGCATATTGTTTGCTGTGCGATGTTCCCATTTTCTTATTTAATATTGAGTTCATTTTAGTGTTGTACTGGTAGTTGCATCCATTGGTAAAAAGTTATATCCTGTATTGAACTGGCTGTGATTTTGACGCTGTCTTGTTGACATAAAACCACATCAAAGGGCTTTGGCATGTATATAAAACTTTAGTGGGGGTGGTTGGATGTTTTTTTAAGGGATTTTATAGGCAGAATGGAGCAACTCCCGTAGGCTTTGTGTAAACTGAATTTTGATTGCATTTATTTACAAATTAGAATGCCCCCCCCCCCAAAAAAACGTGTTCTTGTCTTACATAAGGATTGTAAATGATAAGCAAAATTCCTCCAAAATTGCAGGTCTCCTTTAAGTACGACAAGCAGTAAGAGAGCAGGATATACTGTGCAAAACACATTGGAAAGATGGCGCATGCTAGGCATCAGTTTAAATGTTAAACATTCCCTTAAAATGGCATTTTTAAACATTACATTGGATGTCCAAAGGCATTAAAAAAATTTATACAATTGTAGGACTGGGCCGTCATGTAAGGTCAAAAAGCGCTGCCTCAATACGGCAAAATGAAATGGCTCTGGGGGCCCAAACTTTGCCATTCTTTGGTGACTGTAGGCGTGTAGACCTTAACTGCGACATCATGTCATGTGAAAGAGGAAGCTGAGCTTGTTTCACACACAACTTCTTTATATCAGCCGTCTCCACTTCAACACACATGAGCTAACTTGGTTAACATTAGCAACTCGCGTGACGCTCCTCACGTGACCTATGGTGACCTTGGATGGACCACAAAGGCAATTCTCACAACAGACCACAATTCTTATTTCCTGACATTCCCACAGTAAATTAATAATAGTTCCTTCAGCTGCCTGACATTTTATGCATAACTGGGGCGGTATAGCTCGGTTGGTAGAGCGGCCGTGCCAGCAACTTGAGGGTTGCAGGTTCGATTCCCGCTTCCGCCACCCTAGTCACTGCCGTAGTGTCCTTGGGCAAGACACTTTACCCACCTGCTCCCAGTGCCACCCACACTGGTTTAAATGTAACTTAGATATTGGGTTTCACTATGTAAAGCGCTTTGAGTCACTAGAGAAAAGCGCTATATAAATATAATTCACTTCACTTCACAACTTGCCATCTACTGTACCCATTTTAAACAACTCAGAGGGAGTAAAATACAATCTATTCAAGATGTTTAATTAACTCATCTTATTTTTTATGCATCTAAAGGATGCAAATATCATTCTATGATGTGTCTTTTTCTAAAATGTTTAAATCATTTCCAAACACATTCATCATTTGCATTCCCATTACGTTATTGTATTATTCCATAAAACCTTTTAACTATCTTTTTTAAACTGTATCCTCATTTAAAAATTCTCCAGTTTGTGGTTATTATAAGGCATACTTTCAGAAGATATGCACTTTTTGCAGCATGTTTTAAAGAAATGTATTAACATATAAAAAAACGGCTATATTATATTGATCAATTTATTATTTTTTTAGGGGGCTTTGTGGTTGGAATAGAGGCGCTCTCATTGACTCCATTGTTAGAATTAAGGATAGTTGGGATTTTGCTAACGATTATTTACAACTTTAAAAGCATAACAAAAGAAAAATATGTTTTCGTGTCTTGCATAACAAATATGAATGATAGGCAAAATAAAAAAAAAGTTTCAGATCCCCTTTAATATTTTATCGACATCCTGTGAACATTCTGATGCTGCAGTGAAAGCAAGAAAATACTGTAAATATATGGTAAAATGAAAATTTCAGCATACATATAGGAAAAATGAAAAAAAAAAACACAGAGGCTTTTTCATCACTACAGGTCTGTTTCACACTCTTCAGTCATTCAGTCATTTGCAGGAAAACCTGTGAAACAGACCCGAAGGGATGAAATAGCCTCTGTGTGTTTTTTCCTAACCTATAGAATAGTCCGCTGTACTCCAGTATTGAGCACTATTTCATCGATAAACCACAGCAACCTTGGCTTTATCCATCAATCCATCCATCCATCCATTTTATACCGCTTGTCCCTTAGGGCAGTGGTCCCCAACCACCGCAGAATAATTTTTAATGATTTTTTTATTTAAATTGTTTTATTTAATTTTAATTTTAATTTTTATTAAATCAACATAAAAAACACAAGATATAATAGAATATAATACAAAGTACTTTATTGATCCCTGGGGAAAATTCAGCACCACAATTCGCTCACAATAAACAATAATAATAATAAATAATATATGACATATATTATATATATAATATATGAATAATATAAATATATTCTACATATATTCTACATTTAAGTGCAGTCAAGAATGAACATATGCATTATACAGTCTGCCGGCTGCCGGTATGAAGGACCTCCTGTGTCGTTCCGTGTTGCATTTAGGGAGTCTGAGCCTTCCACTGAACGTGCTCATTCTCTCCGCAAGGTCCAAGTGTAGTGAGTGGGAGGTGTTGTCCATAATGGCTAGGAGTTTTGCTAGACTTCTCCTCTCTGACACCACCGCCAAAGAGTCCAGCTCCACTCCCACCACGTTACTGGCCTTCTCTACCAACTTGTCCAGTCTGTTTGCGTCCCTCAATCTCAGCCTGCTGCCCCAGCAAGCCACGGCGTACAAGAAGGCGCCCGCCACCACCGACTCGTAGAACATCTTCAACATCTTTGTACAGACGTTGAAGCATCTTAGCCTCCTGAGGAAGTAGAGGCGGCTCTGTCCCTTCTTGTAGAGGGCCTCAGCGTGTTTTGACCCATTCAGCTTGCTGTCGATGTGTACTCCGAGGTAGTTATAATCCTCAACCATGTCCACATCGCCCCCCTGATGGAAACAGGGGTCGCCGTACTACTCCTCCTCCTTCCCAGGTCCACAACCAGCTCCTTGGTCTTCGTCACATTGAGCTGGAGGTGGTTCTTTCCACACCATGTGACGAAGTCCTCCACCAGTTCCTTGTATTCCTCATCATCACCATCAGATACACTTGCAATTAGTGCACCAACCCAAAAAAACCTCCCTTTTTCATGACGAAAAAAATGTAATAAAAATAAAACTATATAGAAAGACAACATTCACACATATATATATATATATATATATATATATATATTTATATATATATATATATATATATATATATATATATATATATATATATATATATATATATATACATATATATATACATATATATATATAAACATATATATATATATATATATATATATTTATATATATATATATGTGTGTGAATGTGAGTGTGAATGTTGTCTGTCTATCTGTGTTGGCCCTGCGAAGAGGTGGCGACTTGTCCAGGGTGTACCCCGCCTTCCGCCCGATTGTAGCTGAGATAGGCGCCAGCGCCCCCCGCGACCCCGGAAGGGAATAAGCGGTAGAAAATGGATGGATGGATATATATATCTATATATATATATATATATATATATATATATATATATATATATATATACATAGTCACGCCTGTAAGTTTATGTTTTGGTTTTGGTCAGGTTATGTTTAGTTTTTTGGACATTTAAGTTCTGTCTTAGCACTTCCTGGTTTGTTTTCGTCTCCATGCCAACTCATTAGTTTTCACCTGTCATGTCACGTCCCTGTCCTCAGCTTCACACCTGTTTTCACTAATTATCATAGCTACTTAAGTCACTCTTTTTCTTGTCTTCATTCTGGTATCTTCACACACGCTACGCATGCTGCACCTCCTTCATGCCCTCGTCCATAGTTCCATGCCGTGTAAGTTTCTGTATTTATGCCATTGTGTTAGTTTTGTTTATAGTTCATTATTATTCATGCTAATCGAGCAAGTGTTTTAGTTTCATGTTTGTAGTTCGCAGCATTTATGCTAGTCTTTTGTTTCACAGCCTAGTTTTGTACTTCCGCCCTCGTGGGAGCCTTTTGTTTGTCTTATTAGTTATAGTGTTAAATAAATAAAAGATGTACTCACAGTCACGTCTCGCCCGTGCATTCTCTGCATCGAAGAAACAACTTTAATCCAAGCCATGTTGTGACACATATATATATATATATATATATATATATATATATATATATATATATATATATATATATATATATATATATATATATACTGTGTGTATTTATATATGTACTGTATATATTTATATATGTACTGTATGTATTTATATATATGTATATATATACTGTATGTATTTATATATATGTATATATTTGTATATATATATATATATATATATATATATATATATATATATATATATATATATATATATATATATGTCTTAATTAGATTATCCAGAGAATAGTGCTCGATACCGTGGTAGAGCGCAATATATGTATGTTTGGGGAAAAAATAATAGGACTACTTCATCTCTACAGAACTGTTTCATGAGGGGTTCCTTCAATCATCAGGAGATTTTAATGGAAGCATTCACATACCACGGTTTATATAGGGCACAGAGTGGGTAGGTACAGGCAGGCGTAGGGGCGTGGTGATTGGCTCATGTGTTACCTAGGAGGTGTCTTCTTCTGTGACGGCATGCTGATACAATTTCCCTGCGCTTGTTAAGGGATGACAACTCTGGTTGGTATATAATAAACAGTTTCTCTTTCAAGCATAGGTTGCATCTTTTAATACCACTGTTGTAAGGTGTGCTGGATGCAAACATTTGCCATGTTATTGAATATTCAACATTATTGTCTTTGACGTTCTAAATGTGCTTGCTGAGTTCTGTAGAATTCCGCAGGTCTTGGTTTCTAAAAGAATCCCTGTGATTGTTCCATCTGGTTTAGAACTCCCCCTCGGTTAATCCTACGTACGTGTCGGATGTGTTAATGTCCTTGCGTGTTACCTTCGATTGGTAAACGACTGATGTTTGTAAACACCCCCCGTTGAGAAGGCAATCAGTTTTTTTGCGGCAGTTACAGTCGTTCTTTCTAGGGGCAGACGACCCTTTTGCAATTGCTTTATTGTGATTTTTAAATAATTTGTTGTATGTTATTCATACAGCTGTAGGTCAATTTAATGCTGTTCTTGTTGAATACCTTTCTTAGGGTGTTGCCTTTGGAGAAGTGTTTGTCGATCAGAGTGAGGAACTTGTGGCCGATCTTGGTTGAGACGTTTTTGCTGAATGGCGGGTTGTACCAGATGATGTTGTTTCGTTTTCTACTCTTTTTTGGTTTGTTTCCTGCCGTGGGTTCGTAGGTGAGGGTGAAGTTGTATCCGCTTTCATCAAGTGCTTTCTGGTATGGGGGGGTTGCTTGGTCGAATTCAGCTTTGCTAGATGACAGCATCGATAGCCTTTTGTTAATTCCGGTAGGTATTCTTTTCGTGGTGGTGGGTGGGTGGGTGGTTGCTGTCACGGTGCACGTGTTGGAGTGTTGTGTTGGGTTTCGTGAATGGTTGGTAGCTGTTGTTTCTCAGGTTGAAGGTGACATCGAGGAAGTTGACGGTTTGCTTGTTGGCTTCAATCGTGATCCGTAGTCCGTTCTCTTTGAAGATTTGGCAAATGCGCTTCTTGGTATTCTCGCTGCTCCTTGGCGAGGCGTGGCACACTGCCAGTCCGTCATCACGGTAAATACCAAGGTTCAGGTTGAAGCTAGCGAGCTGGGAGAGGCGGAAACTCCCAACTAGCGCGGGATCTTTCTATGTGGAGTTTACATGTCCTCCCTTTGAATGGGTGGGTTCCCTCTGGGTATTCCGGCCTCCTCACACCTCCAAAGACATGCACCTGGGGATAGGTTGATTGGCAACACTAAATTGGCCCCAGTGTGTGAATGAGAGTGTGAATGTTGTCTGTCTATCTGTGTTGGCCCTGCGATGAGGTGGCGACTTGTCCAGGGTGTACCCCGCCTTCCGCCCAATTGTAGCTGAGATAGGCACCAGCGACCCCCACGACCCCAAAGGGGAATAAGCGGTAGAATATGGATGGATGGATATATATGTATGTATATATATATATATATATATGTATATATATATATGTATATATATATATATATATATATATATATATATATATATATATATATATATATATATATATATATATATATATATATATATATATACAGCTTATTCCCCTTTGGGGTCGTGGGGGGTATATATATATATATATATATATATATATATATATATATATATATGTATATACAGCTTATTCCCCTTTGGGGTCGTGGGGGGTGCTGGTGCCTATCTCAGCTACAATCGGGCGGAAGGCGGCGTAAACCCTGGACAAGTCGCCACCTCATCGCAGGACCAACACAGATAGACAACATTCACACACTAGGGCGAATTTAGTATTGCCAATCAACTTATCCTCAGGTGCATGTCTTTGGAGGTGGGAGGAAGCCGGAGTACCCGGAGGGAACCCACGCATTCACGGGGAGAACATGCAAACTCCACACAGAAAGATCCTGAGCCCGGGATTGAACCCCAGACTACTCAGGACCTTCGTGTTGTGAAGGAGATGCACTAACCCCTGTTCCACTGTGCTGCCCATGCACTAACCTATTTCTATTAAATTTTTTTGCAAAAATTTATTGTACGATGTTTTTGGTCCAAAATTAAACATTTTCAGCATAAAAAAGGATGCATGGCTACTAGATGAGATCAAATCAATCAGCGTGTGCTTTTAAGTATCTAATTGCCTACAATGTATTAAAAGAGTGTAAAGATGTTATTTCATGTCTAAAGGGCTCTCGTAATGTTACAAAACATTAAGAAGGTCATAAACATATTATTTATGCTTGAGCTATGAAAATAATTCAGCATTTAAAATAATTATCTGCACTTTGCTGAAATTCCTTCATGGCATTCATGTTTGAAACCAAACAACAGCAATAAACGGGGGATTACTGAATGGTAAAAGTGCAATGTCAATGTTATGTGCAATTATAAGACGAAATACTCAAGATCATTACAAAAATGCTTGTTTAGTTCAACAATTTCCCCTAAATGACACAGTCAGGCTATAAAGTAAGTTTTATTTGTATTTATTTAGTCGATTAACCAATAGATTGCTAAAATCGCCACCTAAAATATTTTATCAAATTTTTAAGTCCTCCTCATTGTATTAAAAACATCAACAAGACCATAAGCAACATAACTGTTTTGTGTATGTTATAATATTTCAGTGAAGTGTGTCTGTAAATAACATCCATATGCTGCTTCTTTTCTACTATGTGCTTCCCAATGGGAGTACAGCTATAAATTAAAGCGAAGAGTTACTGCTAACAGTTGGAATAAATTAAGGCACTTTTGCATCTGTAAACACTGCCTGACTGCATAATTACACTCCCACTCCCACTGAGACGGCATGGCGGGGGTGTTGGGGATAAGGAGGGGAAATACTGCTTGGATGGAGGACGGTCACAGTGGGGGAGAAAATAATATAAAGTAAATGTCACAAGAGCGGTCAGGTATTACACTCGCTCTTGTTCCGGGTCTTGCGTGCTGAGCGCTTCTCCAGATTAGGGGGTAACGGTGACTTCAACATGATCATAACAGTCAACCTTTTGTTCATGGCATGCAACATACTGCTTGCCTCATTCTGACAAATTCTAGGCCTACTAAAATGTATATACGTTGTAAAATCCTCACTCAAAAAAAAAAAAAAAAATAAATATATATGTACTCCGGCTTCCTCCCACTTCCAAAGACATGCACCTGGGGATAGGTTGATTGGCAACACTAAATTGGTCCTAGTGTGTGAATGTGAGAGTGAATGTTGTCTGTCTATCTGTGTTGGCCCTGTGATGAGGTGGCGACTTGTCCAGGGTGTACGACGCCTTCCGCCAGATTGTATCTGAGATAGGCACCTGTGCCCCCCGCGACCTCAAAGGGAATAAGCGGTAGAAGACGGATGGATGAATATATATATATATATATATATATATATATATACACATATGGTGGGGCAAAAAAGTATTTAGTCAGCCACGACGAGTTGAGTTTATACCAAAATGGATACATGGATGATACAGCAGAGGATTGGGAGAATGTCATGTGGTCAGATGAAACCAAAATATATCTTTTTGGTATAAACTCAACTCATCGTGTTTGGAGGAAGAAGAATACTGAGTTGCATCCCAAGAACACCAGACCTACTGTGAAGCACTGGGGTGAAAACATCATGCTTGGGGCTGTTTTTCTGCTAAGGGGACAGGACGATTGATCTGTGTTAAGGAAAGAATGAATGGGGCCATGTATCGTGAGATTTTGAGCCAAAACCTCCTTCCAACAGTGAGAGCTTTGAATGGTTGACCAAATACTTATTTTCCACCATAATTTACAAATAAATTATTTAAAATTCCTACAATGTGAATTCCTGGATTTTTTTCACATTCTGTCTCTCACAGTTGAAGTGTACCTATGATGAAAATTACAGACCTTTGTCATCATTTTAAGTGGGAGAACTTGCACAATTGGTGGCTGACTAAATACTTTTTTGCCCCACTGTATATATATAGTGTCAAAAAATAAGCATTTGAACACCCTGCTATTTTGCAAGTTCTCCCACTTAGAAATCATGGAGGGGTCTGAAATTTTCACGGTAGGTGCATGTCCACTGTATGAGCGATAATCTAAAAAGAAAAACCCAGAAATCACAATCAATGATTTTTTAACAATTTATTAGTGTGATACAGCTGAAAATAAGTATTTGAACACCTGTCTATCAGCTAGAATTCTGACCCTCAAAGACCTGTTAGTCCGCCTTTAAAAGTCCTCAACCACTCCACTGTATTATTCTGAATCAGATGCACCTGTGTGAGGTCGTTAGCTGCATAAAGACACCTGTCCACCCCATACAATCAGTAAGACCCAAACATTCAGCATGGCTAAGAGCAAAGAGCTGTCTAAAGACCCCAGAGACAAAAATTGTACAACTCCACAAGGATGGAAAGGGCTGCGGAGAAATTGCCAAGCAGCTTGGTGAAAAAAGGTCCACTGTTGGAGCAATCATTAGAAAATGGAAGAAGCTAAACATGACGGTCAATCTCAATCGGAGTGGAGCCCCATGCAAGATATCACCTCGTGGGGTCTCAATGATGCTAAGAAAGGTGAGGAATCAGCCCAGGACTACACGGCAGATATTGATCAATGACCTGAAAAGAGCTGGGACCACTGTTTCCATGGTCACTGTTGGTAATACACTAAGACGTCATGGTTTGAAATCATGTTTGGCACGGAAGGTTCCCCTGCTTAAACCAGCACATGTTAAGGCCCGTCTTAAGTTTGCCATTGACCATTTGGATGATCCAGAGGAGTCGTGGGAGAAAGTTTTGTGGACGGATGAGACCAAAATTGACCTTTTTGGTCATAATTCCAGTATGCGTGTTTGGAGGAAGAAGAATGTTGCGTACCATCCCAAGAACACCATCCCTACTGTGAAGCATGGGGGTGGTAGCATCATGCTTTGGGGGTGTTTTTCTGCTCATGGGACAGGACTGCACTGTATTAAGGAGAGGATCACTGCAGCCATGTATTGTGAGATTTTGGCCAAAAACCTCCTTCCCTCAGTCAGATCATTGAAGATGAGTCATGGCTGGATCTTCCAACATGACAATGACCCAAAGCACACAGCCAGGAAAACCAAGAAGTAGCTTCGTAAGAACCATATCAAGGTTCTGGAGTGGCCTAGCCAGTCTCCAGACCTAAATCCAATTGAAAATCTTTGGAGGGAGCTGAAAGTCTGTGTTACTCAGCGTCAGCGACAGCCCAGAAACCTGATTGATTTAGAGAAGATCTGTGTGGAGATGTGGGCCAAAATCCCTCCTGCAGTCTGTGCAAACCTGCTGAAGAACTACAGGAAATGTTTGACCTCTGTAATTGCAAACAAAGGCTACTCTACCAAATATTAATATTGGTGTTCAAATATTTATTTTCAGCTGTATCACACAAATAAATTGTTAAAAAAATCATAGATTGTGATTTCTGTTTTTTTTTTTTTTGGTTATCTCTCATACAGTGGACATGCACCTACCGTGAAAATTTCAGACCCCTCCTTGATTTCTAAGTGGGAGAACTTGCAAAATAGCAGGGTGTTCAAATACTTATTTTCTTGACTGTATATATCCATCCATCCATCCATCCATCTTCTTCCGCTTATCCGAGGTCGGGTCGCGGGGGCAGCAGCCTAAGCAGGGAAGCCCAGACTTCCCTCTCCCCAGCCACTTCGTCTAGCTCTTCCCGGGGGATCCCAAGGCGTTCCCAGGCCAGCCGGGAGACATAGTCTTCCCAACGTGTCCTGGGTCTTCCCCGAGGCCTCCTACCAATTGGACGTGCCCTAAACACCTCCCTCGGGAGGCGTTCGGGTGGCATCCTGACCAGATGCCCGAACCACCTCATCTGGCTCCTCTCGATGTGGAGGAGCAGCGGCTTTACTTTGAGTCCCTCCCGGATGACAGAGCTTCTCACCCTATCTCTAAGGGAGAGCCCCGCCACACGGCGGAGGAAACTCATTTGGGCCGCTTGTACCCGTGATCTTATCCTTTCGGTCATGACCCAAAGCTCATGACCATAGGTGAGGATGGGAACGTAGATCGACCGGTAAATTGAGAGCTTTGCCTCCCGGCTCAGCTCCTTCTTCACCACAACAGATCGGTACAACGTCCGCATTACTGAAGACGCCGCACCGATCCGCCTGTCGATCTCACGATCCACTCTTCCCCCACTCGTTAACAAGACTCCTAGGTACTTGAACTCCTCCACTTGGGGCAGGGTCTCCTCCCCAACCCGGAGATGGCACTCCACCCTTTTCCGGGCGAGAACCATGGACTCGGATTTGGAGGTGCTGATTCTCATTCCGGCCGCTTCACACTCGGCTGCGAACCGATCCAGTGAGAGCTGAAGATCCCGGCCAGATGAAGCCAACAGGACCACATCGTCTGCAAAAAGCAGAGACCTAATCCCGCGGCCACCAAACCGGAACCCCTCAATGCCTTGACTGCGCCTAGAAATTCTGTCCATAAAAGTTATGAACAGAATCGGCGACAAAGGGTAACTTTGGCGGAGTCCAACCCTCACTGGAAACGTGTCCGACTTACTGCCAGCAATGCGGACCAAGCTCTGACACTGATCGTACAGGGAGCGGACTGCCATAATAAGACAATCCGATACCCCATACTCTCTGAGCACTCCCCACAGGACTTCCCGAGGGACACGGTCGAATGCCTTCTCCAAGTCCACAAAGCACATGTAAAACTGGTTGGGCAAACTCCCATGCACCCTCAAGAACCCTGCCGAGAGTATAGAGCTGGTCCACAGTTCCACGACCAGGACGAAAACCACACTGTTCCTCCTGAATCCGAGGTTCAACTATCCGGCGTAGCCTCCTCTCCAGTACACCTGAATAAACCTTACCGGGAAGGCTGAGGAGTGTGATCCCACGATAGTTGGAACACACCCTCCGGTCCCCCTTCTTAAAGAGAGGGACCACCACCCCGGTCTGCCAATCCAGAGGTACCGCCCCCGATGTCCACGCGATGCTGCAGAGTCTTGTCAACCAAGACAGCCCCACAGCATCCAGAGCCTTAAGGAACTCCGGGCAGATCTCATCCACCCCTGGGGCCTTGCCACCGAGGAGCTTTTTAACTACCTCAGCAACTTCAGCCCCAGAAATAGGAGAGTCCACCACAGATTCCCCAGGCACTGCTTCCTCATAGGAAGACGTGTTGGTGGGATTGAGGAGGTCTTCAAAGTATTCCTTCCACCGATCCACAACATCCGCAGTTGAGGTCAGCAGAACACCATCCGCACCATACACGGTGTTGACAGTGCACTGCTTCCCCTTCCTGAGGTGGCGGATGGTGGTCCAGAATCGCTTCGAAGCCATCCGGAAGTAATTTTCCATGGCTTCCCCAAACTCTTCCCATGTCCGAGTTTTTGCCTCTGTGACCGCTGAAGCTGCACACCGCTTGGCCTGTCGGTACCTGTCCACTGCCTCTGGAGTCCTATGAGCCAAAAGAACCCGGTAGGACTCCTTCTTCAGCTTGACGGCATCCCTCACCGCTGGTGTCCACCAGCGGGTTCTAGGATTACCGCCACGACAGGCACCAACTACCTTGCGGCCACAGCTCCGATCAGCCGCCTCGACAATAGAGGTGCGGAACATGGTCCACTCGGACTCAATGTCCAGCACCTCCCTCGTGACATGTTCAAAGTTCCTCCAGAGGTGGGAATTGAAACTTTCTCTGACAGGAGACTCTGCCAGACGTTCCCAGCCAACCCTCACAATGCGTTTGGGCCTGCCAGGTCTGTCCGGCATCCTCCCCCACCATCGCAGCCAACTCACCACCAGGTGGTGATCGGTAGAAAGCTCCGCCCCTCTCTTTACCCGAGTGTCCAAAACATGAGGCCGCAAATACGATGACACAACTACAAAGTCGATCATGGAACTGCGGCCTAGGGTGTCCTGGTGCCAAGTGCACATATGGACACCCTTATGTTTGAACATGGTGTTTGTAATGGACAAACTGTGACGAGCACAGAAGTCCAATAACAAAACACCACTCGGGTTCAGATCCGGGCGACCATTCTTCCCAACCACGCCTCTCCAGGTTTCACTGTCGTTACCAACATGAGCGTTGAAGTCCCCCAGTAGGACAAGGGAATCACCCGGGGGACCACTCTCCAGTACTCCCTCGAGTGTTCCCAAAAAGGGTGGGTACTCTGAACTGTTGTTTGGTGCGTAAGCACAAACAACAGTCAGGACCCGTCCCCCCACCCGAAGGCGGAGGGAGGCTACCCTTTCGTCCACTGGGTTGAACTCCAACGTGCAGGCTTTAAGCCGGGGGGCAACCAGAATTGCCACCCCAGCCCGTCGCCTCTCACTGCCGGCCACGCCAGAGTGAAAGAGAGTCCAGCCCCTTTCAAGAGAAGTGGTTCCAGAACCCTTGCTGTGCGTCGAAGTGAGTCCGACTACATCCAGCCGGAATTTCTCTACTTCGCGCACTAGCTCAGGCTCCTTTCCCCCCAGTGAGGTAACGTTCCACGTCCCAAGAGCGAGACTGTATATATATATATATTTTTTATTTTTTATTTTTTATTTTTATTTTTATTTTTTTAATTTATTTATTTATTTACACACACACACACACACACACACACACACACACACACACACACACACACACACACACACATATATATATATATATATATATATATATATATATATATATATATATATATATATATATATATATATATATATATATATATATATATATATATATATATATATATATATAAACTTCAAGTACCAATGATTGTCACACACACAGTAGATGTGGCGAAATTATTCTCTGCATTTGACATATCACCCTTGATCACCCCCTGGGAGGTAAGGAGAGCGCCCGGGAATAATTTTTGGTGATTTAACTCCCAATTCCAACCCTTAATGCTGAGTGTCAAGCTTGGTATATATATATATATATATATATATATATATATATATGTGTGTCAAATTTAATTAGTGATATAATATAATTAGATGCTTCACAGCTGTATAAAGAACGTTACACTAACTTGTAGTTCTAATTCAAGGAAAAAAATGCTTTTCTATTATTACAGCTCACTGTGCCATTGTGCTCATCTGTCAGAGAGTGCGTGTGTGAGATTAACAGTAAGTATGCATATAAATTTAATACCCAATTGAGGAAGGAGGTTTTCCCAAACATGTAAAAATTCAATTCAACCAGCGGTAAAGCCCGATTTTTGGAGGAGCTCACCAATTGAAACTACTGTCATTTTGACCCGCGCGTGGGCAACACGTTCACACTGAGACACAACAACACACAGACACTTTTTTTTGCCACATAGCACTTAACAACAATCATTTTGTAAAAAAAAGAAGAAAGACGTCTGATTTATGATATTATCAGGATATGGTCACAGACATGTCAGTTTGTTAAAGCATCAATTAATGTAAACAAGCTTTAGCTAACGGACTAAATACCAACATGTTGACACCATGTAAACCACTCTTACCTTCTTCACTTCCCTGACTACCTCCTTAAAGTTTTGCAATCTACCAGAAATATCTATCTGTCCATCCATTTCCTACGTATTGTCCTTCAAGCAACTAAATTGCGTCAAACATGTCGAAGTGGGGAGAGTGTTTTTAATTTGACCTAGTAAATGTGTTAAACGGGTGTATTTTTTAATTGTGTATGGTACAATTTTTATATTGTCCACATAGTTCAGTGGGCAGGTTGTGTGTTTTTGTATGACATATTTTAACTTTCTGGTTTGGCTTTGGATCAATTGGACAAATAATTGGGAAAGTTGTCGGAAATAAATTAGTACCTGTATGTAGTGATTCTTATTCTGCGTTGTGTAGTTTTTTAAGTAGGAGACACTCCACCATTCCGTCGTTTCATCATTTATTGGACACCTTTGTTGGAAACATGAAACACATACACAGGTCTCTACTTTTCTGGCGGAGTGATACCTCATCAGCAAAAGTCCGATAGAAGAGGAAGTAAACAACATTCATTCATACAAAAATAATAATTTAAATTACATTAACAAAAACGTTTTATCACAAAAAAAATTATAATAATACACAAATCCACATACCTTTGTCGGAAACATGAAACACATACACAGGTCTCTACTTTTCTGGCGGAGTGATACGTGCGTAAATACCATGTGTAATTATGACCAAACATTTCAAACATTCGACGCTCTAATCCTTACTTAACAAAATTGTGCATAAAAAATACTTAAAACAACACATCACTTATACCTACAACATTAATGTTTTAACTTTTAAAGTATTATGAAAGTTTAGAAATAATATTTACACAAGAAACACGGAGCAATGAAGAACTATTAATTCATCAGCAAAAGTCCGATGGAAGAGGAAGTTAATATCCGAAAAAAACGCAGTCACTTCCTGCACCGGACATTCGGTTCTTCAAAATAAAACCAATACTTCAAAATAAAACATAAAACCCTGTCTTGTTCATAATATAGCGCAACAACATCACACTATTACATATATATTATGTATGTGCTTGTGTAATGCACATGGTCAATACAAAACACTGTTGATTCAATCCATCAGATGACACCACGTTTGCAATTTTACCTCGGACAATCAGCGGTCTATAGTTTGGGGACCCCTGAGTTAAGTAATTCTTTAGCGTACCACATGGATGAAGCCCGACACGCACCAGAGTTTGAGAAACACTGCTGCAGGAATTTAATGGGCATATCACGGTGACTCATAACATTTAAAGGCCTACTGAAACCCACTACTACCGACCACGCAGTCTGAAAGTTTATATATCAATGATGAAATATTAACATTGCAACACATGCCAATACGGCCTTTTTAGTTTACTAAATTGCAATTTTAAATTTCCCGCGAGTTTCTTGTTGAAAACGTCGTGGAATGATGACTTGTACGGGTGACGTCACTGACTTTCAGAAAATATTAGCAGCTGCACCACTCACGGCTAAAAGTCGTCTGCTTTAACCGCATAATTACCCAATAATTTGGACATCTGTGTTGCTGAATCTTTTGCAATTTGTTCATTTAATAATGGAGACTATAAAAAACTAAGCTGTTGGTGGAAAGCTGTAGATTGCAGCTGTCTTTAGCACCGAGACACAGCCGATGTTTCTTTGTTTGTTGTGAAGCAGAGCGGTCAAGTGAACATGTTTTCTCTACGTCAACCAGCATGTTTTTGGATGGGGAAATTGTGATATATATTTTACCGGATAAATCATTGGATTATTCGTTGTCCTGCAGCAGCTGTTTAAAAGGCAGCTGTGAGCTCGGCTCCTCGGCTTCTCTCTGAGACACTTAGTGTTCACCGCAGCCATCCGACCTCGAGGTATGTCTTTACAATCTTTTACAATCTTTAAAATCTCACTAAAACACTATTAAAACAATAAGCAGATGAGGGATCTTCCAGACGTATCCTAGTAAATGTGTCTAATGACATCTGAAACGCTCACACTGCCGTAGCCGTCGCTTTTTTTTTTTTTTGCTTTTTTTTCTAGTCCTTCAATATCGATATCCTAATTCACAAATCTTTCATCCTCGCTCAAATTAATGGGGAAATTGTCGCTTTCTCGGTCCGAATTGCTCTTACTGCTGGTGGCTCCCATTAAAAACAATGTAAATATGTGTGGAGCCCTGCAACTCATGACGTCACGCGTACATACTTCCGGTAAAGGCAGGCCTTTTTAATTAGCAACCGAAAGTTGCGAACTTTATCGTGGATGTTCTCTACTAAATCCTTTCAGCAAAAATATGGCAATATTGTGAAATGATCAAGTATGACACATAGAATGGACCTGCTATTCCCGTTTAAATAAGAAAATCTCATTTCTGTAGGCCTTTTAATGTACATTTAGGTATGTTTTAGCAGAGTAACTTGGGACTTTTACTTGAGTGCAATATTTTCCCATCCCCCTCTGTTTGGCAAAATACAGATACTCTTCCTTTGACTTCAGCATAAAGGCCAAATATTGCCATTAACTTCATCGTTTTTATCAGAGCCTACACAGCTGACTACAGAAACTGACGCTTGCCATAGCGTGGTTGGAGAAACACTTGTTTTTTGTTGTTGTTTTTCTTTTACAGCTTTACCTTTTTTAACAGAAGATTACACCTTTTGTAGTGCTATTGTCGTTACAGCAAGATAGTTGTGGACTTGAAAAATGTAAAAACATCACAAGCTGTTTTTTCACTATGAGCTCATGGCAGGCATTCTCTAATGGGGCGCCTCAAGGATGGGGGTGGTGGGGGTGGGGGGTAAAAAGGTGTTATGTTTTGTCAAATGCGCGTCGGGACAAGCATGGTAAATAACAAAAATGTACGACTTTAGTCTTGACTGCTAGCGCCGACAGTGGAGGATGATGATGATGACTAAGGGTCAACAGAACCTCATGGAAAAGAGAAAGTCATAGCTGTCGGGTGCACAATTTAGAAAAAGAGGAAAGAATAGGAGGAGAAACGGGCCATAGATAAAAGCAGATATGTTTAGTGGGGGTATGCAGGTGGGGCACTTGTCATAATAAAAAAATTAGGGCTGGACAACGATTAAAATTTTTAATCGAAGTTAATCGCACTATTTCTCTGATTAATCGCGATTAACTGCATTGTATACGCAAAGCCCAATAATGAATTCAAAAGTAGTGTGTAGTGCACCTTTATTGGAATATTCCCCCACATGAACAAAAGCGCCAAAACATTTGTTGTGCAAACACAATTTAAATCAGTCCTTGTTAAACAGTAGCAGTTAAATAGCATATTTTATGAAAATCAACTCAAAAAATGTAAATACAAACTTTTAAGCTTATTACTACCACTGCCAGGGTATTTAAGTTATCCTGTTTGTTATGGAAAATAAATATAATCTACATACAAATCTCTGAGCCACAATTATAACATCTGAACAGGCAATTTCTGAGGTAACAGCAGAATTTTTTTTTTATCAGGGATCTTATGTTTATAAAACCTATATTACAGGTAATGGGCTGTTTTAGGGAATTTTTGATCAAATTATCCGTAGTAGCAATATGAATAATGTTGTTTTTATTCTGCGTAGTGCACTTAAAATAATTATGACCAAATCTAGGAATTGATATGATGGGAATTTTCCGATTGTTTGCTTTGTGCTTTGGTAAACTGAACGCATATACATGGTATTATATTGTGATTTTATGAGCCAGGGAATAAAAGAACTACCCTACCCAGCATGCAACAGGAGTGACGAGCGTGCGCGGTAGCCCGGTATAGGTTGTGTCGCCATGACGGCATCTTGTATGTTGTGATATGCACGCTCTGAAAGCAAACGTTAAGAACTCAGCCAACACTCCTCGTCTGCATTATTCATAAATAGACAGACAACACATATACTCCGCTGCTTCACAGGCCGCTGGATGTAGCCGGCAAAGTATTCCCATGCTAGCTAGCCGGTCTAGCAAGCACGCGTCATTCAGTCCAAAACGGCCCGATCTATCCACATTCAGAATTGTCTGGCGGTCGTAAGTGATCCCGGAGTGACCACGCTGTAAGCCAGCCATGAAATTTGCAGAATTGTCCGGTATTTTTGCCAAATGTTCCTTCTTTACCAAGAGCCCATCGACGCACGAAGCCCATCCGGGCGACGCCATCTTGTTAAGAAAAGGCGTTAACAAAATAAAAGCATGTAAACAACATAAGCAAATGTGCGATAAAATAATTGTCGGCGTTAATAGATTGATGAGTTAACTCGTAATTAACGCATTAATTTGCCCACCCCTAAAAAAAATATATATTTATGTGTCCATTAACATGTTATACATTCATTTTCTATATGATTAATTAATAGTTTTACAGCAAAAATCACCAAATTTGCACCAACACCTAACATGAGGCTTCTGGGTCCTGTGCCTCTTCTCGTTCTGGTGTGTGTCTGTGTGTGCGTGTGTGTGTGTGTGTGTGTGTGTGTGTGTGTGTGTGTGTGTGTGTGTGTGTGTGTGTGTGTGAGTGTGTGTGTGTGGGCGTACGCGTGTGTGTGTGTGTACGTGTGTGGAAGCTAAAGAGAATTGGGGTGTGGCTTACTGGCTGGTCTGCTCATCAAAATGTCGCCCAAATATTGTTTGCAGACCCTTTTTTACACCAGGAATTTCCAGCATCCTGGTGGCCATGGTCTGATGACCTCTTGGTGCCAATGGCTCTTGTGATAGTGTTTACTCACATGTCTCCTCTGTACTCAGCAATGCAGATATTAGTCCATATAGTTGCATATGTGTGTATGTTGTGTGTGTGTGTGTGTTTGTATTTGGTATCTGTGTCCGTGCGTATGTATGTGATAATGGGGGATATGTGTCACCGGGGTATTATTTTTAACTTTGTAAAGCACTTTGCGTTGCATTTCATTTATGTATGAAAAGCGCTTTATAAATAAAGCTTGATTTGATAGGATTAGTTAGTACAATGTTAAATCTGTAGCCAGTTAAATGTTTTTAATGTGAATGTTACATCTTTATTCTAAATAATTGGACTTTACAAAGAGAAAAGAGACAACAGTGTCCCTGATATACTCGAACTGGAGTTGCCACACTGTGAGAAGTGGGGGAAGTCATGTTGGAACGCTCGTTGCCATGATGTTTTATCAGCGAGGAAGCCAGTATAAGTTTTATTTCAGATGCAAGAACATTGTTTTAATGCCTTGATGAATAAATGAATGCATTTGATTCTAGTACCACTATTGGCCCAACACTTACAGGAGTCAACGTTAATTTATGTGGAAATTTGCCATTATGTTCTTATCAGTGATTAAGCAGGAAGGGGCTAGAAACACATGAGGGGTAAAATGTCACATGAAGCGCCCTGACATTCATTAATTGACATGTCACATGCACACATTAATGCAAAATGCATGTAAAGTGCGAGCTGCTCTGTGAACTCTGCCCGGCAACAGGTGATGTAACAAATGATCCTAAGAAAGTCGTTACTTTAATTGGAGAGGGCGGTGGGGGGGACACATTAAATATGAAGAGATTATTGCTGCTTTCTTTTTTATACAGTCTACTTAAGTTGTTTGTGTTCCACTTCCGTCAAATCGCTTCTTTGATTGGCTAAAGTATTTCTAGCAGCATGACGTGTGCATCACACAGTTTGCTGATGGCACGTTGCACAACACACACGCCACACACACACAAACAACAACGAGCCTCCCAATGACTCAGCAAATGAACACAATTAAGACATCCTAACATTATTATGGCGTCACAAGCTAACGCTACTGAGGATGCACTTTGGCCAACTTTGTTTGGGTCACAGGTTTGTGCATTCTCCATCTTTTCTAGTAAGTCACTGCAAAGTCACTTCGGCTGCTCACATGGTTAGTTATTGTCACTGTCACGTCTCTCATCCCACCGCTACGCAATCTTCTTCACACATGTATAAACTTGTCACATGCACCACAGGCACAGGAGTAGCTCCATTTTCTTTTTTCAGTCCTGATGAATCATTGATGTCGTGTGCTGATTGCTCTTCCATTGTGATTCAATGAACTTATTCCCCAGCTTTTGTACCGTATTTATGTGCAGCGCTGCGTATTAGCACAAATGAAGAAGTTTGCTTTTCGAACACATCATGATGGAGCAATTCTAAAGGGAAAACAAGACATCCCAGTGTATAAGCACACAAAGCAAATTCAGAAAATTGACGGTGTCCATAGTAAGGGTAGTATCAGCATGTTTGTTGATTATAATCTATTTCAAGAAATTGAAGGTAAATTATTTTATCATTAAAAATCCTTGAATGGTCTTAAAAATGTAATTAGTTAACTTAGTAATATTGACCCATATTGCCCCTATATTTTCTTCATATCTACCCTATTTTTCGGATTAAAAGTCGCTCCGGCCAAAAATGCATAATAAAGAAGGAAAAAATATATATATACGTCGCACTGGAGTATAAGTCGCATTGTTGGGGGAAATTTATTTGATAAAATCAAACACCAAGAATAGATATTTGAAAAGAAATTTAAAATAAATAAATAATAGTGAACAACAGGCTGAATAAGTGTACGTTATTTGACGCATAAATAACCAACTGAGAAGGTGCCTGGTATGGTAACGTAACATATAATGGTAAGAGTCATTCAAATAACTATAAGATATAGAACATGCTATACGTTTACCAAACAATCTGTCACTCCTAATCGATAAATCCCATGAAATCTTCTTCCACGATGTTGTTTCTAAACAACTCTGCCAACTTCAAAGGTATGCGCCGCTTCCTCTTGTCGTTTTCTGCTGCTTATTACACTACGTACAGCTTGTAATATGCAGTACAGGATTTCCCTTTCGGTGCCATTTTTGTTCAGGCCTTCTCAGTTTGTATAAGTTACCGCCAACGATGAAATGATCCATTTTAATAGCTATGGCAGTAGCATATAGCAGTTAGCATTCCATGACCCACAATGCACTTCTGCCATACCCCCCCACCGAATTCTTATTGGTTGACGCGTGCGTGACGATTGCTGACATTTTCTTCGTCTCTTCCGCGAATGAGATAAATAATATTATTTGATATTTTACGGTAATGTGTTAATAATTTCACACATAAGTCTCTACGGAGTATATGTCGCACCCCCGGCCAAACTATGAAAAACACTGCGACTTATAGTCGGAAAAATACGGTTATAGATTCCAGGCCCGAGTATTAATTATTGGTAACTAGGGTTATGAAATTGATACCCATCAGTACTTTTCTATGTTTAATTTCACAAATATCAGGCTGTTCTTTGTTGTGTTTTCCACATCGCTACGTTATAATTTTATATTATGTTGTCTACAAACTCGGGAAATTGTGAGCAATGATCCAAAGGATTAGAATTATAATTTTTTGTTTGTACAGTAGTACCTTATGCCCTACTTTTCGTAATTTTTGGTCTTTAACAAACATTCTTTGACAAAGTTCTGTCGCAGTTTTGTCTGTTGCTGTACTTTTTATGACAAAAAAGGCAATTAAGAGGCTAAATAAAGTTGTAGGTGCCAGCAATTTGATAAAGAAGTTGAGAAATACCACAGTTTGGGGACAGTGTTTGATCCCTGGTTTTCACCATCCTAGTCACGTCCATTATGTCCTTGAGATAGACACTTCACCCTTGCTCTTGATGGGTCGTAGTTAGGGCCTTGCATGGTAGCTCCCGCCATCAGTATGTGAATGGATGAATGTAGAAATAGTGTCAAAGCGCTTTGAGTACCTTGACGGTAAAAAAGCGCTATACAAGTATAACCCATTTACCATTTAGCATCTACATTGCGCTTAATAATATGCAGCATCACTCTATTGATAATTTTTTTGGGGCAACTTTACTTTTAATTCTTTTTTTTGTATTTTAGCCTACATTAAGTATTTTCAAGCATAAAAATGGCTAAAATAAATAAATATATAAATAGTACAAACCCCGTTTCCATATGAGTTGGGAAATTGTGTTAGATGTATACTAAAGTAATGTCCGATCATTACCTTATAAAATTCGAAGTTCAGACTCATGTTCGGCAAGCTAATAATAATAATAACTGCTATAGCAGCCGCAACACTAATGCTGCCACAACGACGACTCTTGCTGGCCTACTGCCCTCGGTAATGGCACCGTTCCCAAAGTATGTGGGCTCTATTGATAACCTCACTAACAACTTTAACAACGCCCTGCGCGAAACCATTGATAACATAACACCGCTGAAATTAAAAAAGGCTCCAAAAAGGCGTACGCCATGGTTTACTGAAGAAACTAGAGCTCAGAAATTATTATGTAGAAAGCTAGAACGCAAATGGCGCACGACTAAACTTGAGGTGCACCATCAAGCATGGAGTGATGGTTTAATAACTTGTAAACGCATGCTTACCTTAGCTAAAACTAATTATTACTCAATTATTATTACCGCTCGCCTGTATCGGTTGGGGACATCTCTACGCTGCTGATCCGCTTGAGATGGTTTCCTGTGGACGGGAGTCTCACTGCTGTCTTGGAGCCACTGTGGATTGAACTTTCGCAGTATCATGTTGGACCCGCTTGACATCCATTGCTTTCGGTCCCCTAGAGGGGGGGGGTTGCCCACATCTGAGGTCCTCTCCAAGGTTTCTCATAGTCAGCATTGTCGCTGGCGTCCCACTGAATGTGAATTCTCCCTGCCCACTGGGTGTGAGTTTTCCTTGCCCTTTTGTGGGTTCTTCCGAGGATGTTGTAGTCGTAATGATTTGTGCAGTCCTTTGAGACATTTGTGATTTGGGGCTATATAAATAAACATTGATTGATTGATTGATTGAAATCTCATCCGCATTAATAAAAACGATCCAAAATTTTTGTTTAGTACAGTAGCATCGCTAACCCAACAAGGGACTCCTTCCAGTAGCTCCACCCATTCGGCAGATGACTTTATGAAGTTCTTTAATAAGAAAATTGAACTTATTAGAAAGGAGATTGAAGACAATGCGTCCCAGCTACAACTGGGTTATAGTAACACAGATACGACTGTATATACGGTGGATACTGAAAATATCCAAAATAGTTTCTCTCGTTTTGATTAAATAACATTAGAAGAATTGTTACAACGTGTAAATGGAATAAAACAAACAACATGTTTACTTGACCCACTTCCTGGGAAACTTATCAAGGAGCTTTTTGTATTATTAGGTCCATCAGTGCTAAATATTATAAACTTATCACTTTCCTCGGGCACTGTTCCCCTAGCATTCAAAAAAGCGGTTATTCATCCTCTCCTTAAAAGACCTAACCTCGATCCTGACCTCATGGTAAACTACCGACCGGTGTCTCACCTTCCCTTTATTTCGAAAATCCTCGAAAAAATTGTTGCAGAGCAGCTAAATGAACACTTAGCGTTTAACAATCTATGTGAAACCTTTCAATCTGGTTTCAGGGCAAATCACTCTACTGAGACAGCCCTCGCAAAATTGACTAATGATCTATTGCTAACGATGGATTCTGATGCGTCATCTATGTTGCTGCTCCTCGATCTTAGCGCTGCTTTCGATACCGTCGATCATAATATTTTATTAGAGCGTATCAAAACACGAATTGGTATGTCAGACTCAGCCCTGTCTTGGTTTAACTCTTATCTTACTGACAGGGTGCAGTGCGTCTCCCATAACAATGTGACCTCGGACTATGTTAAGGTAACGTGTGGAGTTCCCCAGGGTTCGGTCCTTGGCCCTGTACTCTTCAGCATCTACATGCTGCCGCTGGGTGACGTCATACGCAAATACGGTATTAGCTTTCACTGGTATGCTGATGACACCCAACTCTAAATGCCCCTAAAGCTGACCAACACGCCGGACTGTAGTCAGTTGGAAGCGTGTCTTAATGAAATTAAACAATGGATGTCCGCTAATTTTTTGCAACTTAAAAAACGGAAATGCTGATTATCGGTCCTGCTAGACACCGACCTCTATTTAATATTACAACTTTAACATTTGACAACCAAATAATAAAACAAGGTGACTCAGTAAAAAATCTGGGTATTATCTTCGACCCAACTCTCTCCTTTGAGTCACACATTAAAAGCGTTACTAAAACGGCCTTTTTTCATCTCCGTAATATCGCTAAAATTCGCTCCATTTTGTCCACTAAAGACGCCGAGATCATTATCCATGTGTTTGTTACGTCTCGTCTCGATTACTGTAATGTATTATTTTCGGGTCTCCCCATGTCTAGCATTAAAAGATTACAGTTGGTACAAAATGCGGCGGCTAGACTTTTGACAAGAACAAGAAAGTTTGATCATATTACGCCTGTACTGGCTCACCTGCACTGGCTTCCTGTGCACTTAAGATGTGACTTTAAGGTTTTACTACTTACGTATAAAATACTACACGGTCT
Organism: Nerophis ophidion; assembly: GCF_033978795.1. NCBI lineage: Eukaryota > Metazoa > Chordata > Actinopteri > Syngnathiformes > Syngnathidae > Nerophis > Nerophis ophidion. The sequence goes on along the minus strand of NC_084614.1, from coordinate 34,535,847 downwards.
AGCTCCATCCTATCTTGCCGATTGTATTGTACCATATGTCCCGGCAAGAAATCTGCGTTCAAAAGACTCCGGCTTATTAGTGATTCCTAGAGCCCAAAAAAAGTCTGCGGGCTATAGAGTGTTTTCCGTTCGGGCTCCAGTACTCTGGAATGCCCTCCCGGTAACAGTTCGAGATTCTACCTCAGTAGAAGCATTTAAGTCTCACCTTAAAACTCATCTTTATACTCTAGCCTTTAAATAGACCTCCTTTTTAGACCAGTTGATCTGCCGCTTCTTTTCTTTTTTCTCCTCCGATGACCATGGATGAAGTACTGGCTGTCCAGAGTCGAGACCCAGGATGGACCGCTCGTCGGGACCCAGGATGGACTGCTCGCCTGTGTATTGGTTGGGGACATCTCTACGCTGCTGATCCGCCTCCGCTTGGGATGGTTTCCTGTGGACGGGACTCTCACTGCTGTCTTGGATCCGCTTTGAACTGAACTCTCGTGGCTGTGTTGGAGCCACTATGGATTGAACTTTCACAGTATCATGTTAGACCCGCTCGACATCCATTGCTTTCGGTCCCCTAGAGGGGGGGGGGGGGGGGGGTGCCCACATCTGAGGTCCTCTCCAAGGTTTCTCATAGTCAGCATTGTCACTGGCGTCCCACTGGGTGTGAATTCTCCCTGCCCACTGGGTGTGAGTTTTCCTTGCCCTTTTGTGGGTTCTTCCGAGGATGTCATAGTCGTAATTATTTGTGCAGTCCTTTGAGACATTTGTGATTTGGGGCTATATAAATAAACATTGATTGATTGATGTAAATATAAACGGAATACAATGATTTGCAAATCATTTTCAACCCATATTCAGTTGAATATGCTACAAAGACAACATATTTGATGTTCAAACTGATAACCATTTTTTTTTTTGCAAATAATCATTATCTTTAGAATTTTGATGCCAGCAACACGTGACAAAGAAATCGAGAAAGGTGGAAATAAATACTGATAAAGTTGAGGAATGCTCATCAAACCCTTATTTGGAACATCCCACAGGTGTGCAGGCTAATTGGGAACAGGTGGGTGCCATGATTGAGTGTAAAAACAGCTTCCATGAAATGCTAAGTAATTCACAAACAAGGATGGGGCGATCGAGGGTCACCAATTTGTAAGCAAATTGTCGAACACTTTTAGAACAACATTTCTCAACGAGCTATTGCAAAGAATTTAGGGATTTTACCATCTACAGTTCGTAAAATCATCAAAAGAATCAGAGAATCTAGAGAAATCACTGCGCGTAAGCGATGATATTATGGACCGTTGATCCCTCAGGCCGTACTGCATCAAAAACAGACATCAGTGTGTCAAGGATATCACCACATGGGCTCAGAAACACTTCATAAAACCACTGTCAGTAACTACAGTTGGGGGACGGCGTGGCGAAGTTGGTATAGTGGCTGTGCCTGCAATCTGAGGGTTGCTGGTTCAATCCCCACCTTCTATAATCCTAGTCACATCCGTTGTGTCCTTGAGCAAGAAACTTCACCCTTGCTCCTGATGGGTCCTGGTGAGCGCCTTGCATGGCAGCTCCCGTTATCAGTGTGTGAATGTGTGTGTGAATGTGTAAATAATGTCAAAGCGCTTTGGGCTCCTTAAAAAGGGGAGAAAAGCGCTATACAAGTACAACCCATTTACCATTTACCATTTAGTTGGTAACTGTAAGTGCAAGTTAAAACTCTGCTATGCAAAGCAAAACACATTTATCAACAACACCAAGGAGCGACGCTTTCTTCGCTGGGCCCGAGCTCATCTAAGATGGACTGATACAAAGTAGAAAGGTGTTCCGTGGTCTGACGAGTCCACAATTCAAATCATATTTGGAAACTGTGGACGTGGTGTCCTCCGGAACAAAGAGGAGAATAACCGTCCGGATTGCTATAGGCGCAAAGTTCAAAAGCCAGCATCTGTGATGGTATGGGGGTGTATTAGTGCCCAAGGCATGGGTAACTTACACATCTGTGAAGGCACCATTAATGCTGAATGGTCCATACAGGTTTTGGAGCAACATATGTTGTCATCCAAGCAACGTTATCATGGACGCCCCTGCTTATTTAGGCAAGACAATGCCAAGCCGCGTGTTACAACAGCGTGGTTTCGTAGTAAAAGAGTGCGGGTATTTTCCTGGCCCGCCTGCAGTCCAGACCTGTCTCCTATTGAAAATGTGTGGTGCATTATGAAGCGTAAAATACCACAACACAGACCCCGGATTGTTAAACAACTTAAACTGTACATAAAACAAGAATGGGAAAGAATTCCACTTTCAAAAAGCTTCTACAATTAATTTAATTAGTTTCTCAAACGTTTATTGAGTGTTGTTAAAAGAAAAGGTGATGTAACACAGTGGTGAACATGCCCTTTCCCAACTAATTTGGCACGCTATGCAGCCATGAAATTGGAAGTTAATTATTATTTGCGAAAAAAATTAAGTTTATGAGTTTGAACATCAAATATCTTGTCTTCGTAGTGCATTCAATTGAATATGGTTTGAAAAGGATTTGCAAATCATTGTATTCCGTTTATATTTACATCTAACACAATTTCCCAACTCATGTGGAAACGGGGTTTGTAGAGTAGTATTGGCCCCTCGATGAGACTGAACCAATCGGTTGGTTGGCTGAAGTTTATTCCGAACATGTACACAATGTCAATTTGATACATCACGTATTTTCGTTTTTCTTTACATGTCCGAAAAGGAGTAGGGAGAAGCAGAGTGGGCTATTCAGTATCACAGTCACTGATCGGCTCAACGTGGAGCAGCAATATAGTATTGATTTACAAACGTAAAAGAGTGTAAAACTGACTAAAGGGTGTTATTTCTTGTCTGGAGGGCTTTCTTATTGGTATACTTAGGTCATAAACACATTTATTTTTAATGGTTTAGCTATGAAAATATTTATATTTATAAATCAACTGACCACGGTCAGGCCCAGAACCAATTAAGAGTGAGAAATGAGGGTTTACTGTATGTATTTCAAGAAAGAAGTCATAGCAAAGTATGAAAGTGGTGTCCATGTGGTTCTCCCTTCCCTCTACTTTCCTCCAATCTTTCTGCTCATCTTCATTTTCACCAACAGGAGTCTTAAATGAAATTAATGTTATTAAATAAAATGAATGTTGTTTTCTCATTTCTCCATTTCATCATTCTGAAAAAATGTATGTATTTAAGATTGTTTTCTGCATATAAAAACTATCATTAGTCTAGTTGTTTGTTAATATTTGCACTTCTGTAGGGTATAATTGGATTTGGTGTCATAACGTGGACTATGGTGTGGTTTGTTTTCCCGGAATACAAAAGAACTGGATTGGACATGGCGTGAAGGTAAATAAATGATTTAATAATACTATAAACAGTGAAAACAAAAGGCGCGCACCAGACGGAGACAAAAACTTGACTAAGGAAACAAAAGGCACTTTGACGTAAACTTAAAGACATAAGACAGAAGACACTAACTTTGGCATACATAAGCAAAACTTACTTGCGCTGACGTGAGCAGGGCAGCATGAACTTTAACATGAAACAAGCATGAAACAGAGTGGTCATAAACAGGGTGATGATGCCAGAACGACCAACTGAAAAACCAGGCTTAAATAATAATGACATGATTGAAACAGGTGCGTGAGTCCAACACGTGAGACAGGTGAAACTAATGGGTCGCCATGGTGACAAAGCACAGGGGTGAAAAAACCGGAACTAATGGAGTCTTGAAGTAACAGAACATAACTAAATAAAACATGATCACAAGACATGACATTTGCATTATTTTTTAAATAGAAAATTGCTTGGGTATTTGTATAAAATGATGTCTGTACGCACTTATGGAAGGTATTATGAACAAACAGGGATTCTATGATATTTATTTTGCGCTATTGACTTTATTCATATCAAACAATTACCTCGACTTAAGAGTGTCCCAACTCAAGAGTGTTTTGAGTGAAGAGCTGTCTCTGGGCTAGTTGGTATTTTTAAGTTGCAAGGCTAAATTTCGAGTTGCAAGCATCCCCATCGTCAATTTGCGTTCAAACTTTTGTAACACGGTTACTGAATAAAGTAAACAGTTTTAGTTATTTGCCCATATCTCTACACAATAATTCGGATATGGAAACACTAGTGATTAATAGAGTTTATGGATTAATCAATCAGAACATCCATCCATCCATACATCCATCCATCTTCTACCGCTTGTGCCTCTCGGGGTTGCAAGGGTGCTGGAGCCCATCCCAGCTGCACTTCACCAACCCCTGTCCCACTGTGCTGCCTGGCACAGAACATATTTAGCTTTATTTAGTGTTGACATATTTCTTGCCACTTTATTCTCTATATTTTTTACATGAGATTTTCAGTTCATATTATCATCTATTATTACATTTTATATTATTATATATTCTGTCTGTTTATCTGCTTTTGTCAAACCATTTCTTTAATTTGTTCATTTCTTCTGTTATTATTTCTATTAGCTTCTCTGTGTTGAACAAAACACAGTCATGTCATCTGCAAATAATACTAACTTTCAGTCCTTTGTACCATTACAAATGTTTAAATAGAAATTGAACAATTTTGCTACCAGTATTAATCCCCGGGGTACACTACATGATATATTTATCTCTGTAAATGTTCGCTTAGCTTCACATCTCGCTCCCTGGTGATGAAGTAGCTTTTTCCCCAATTCAAGACCTGCCCATAGTGTTCTAATGTGTCGAGATATTATGATTATTTATGTGAAATGCTTTTGTTTGATCCATAAACACTGCAGATGCTCACAGTTTACTATCTATTGTGTTGGTGATCGCTTCCGTTATTTAGATTATTGCCATTAATGTTGAAATGTTAGCTTTGTATCCGTATTGGTTGTGCAGTTGTATTTATGATTTTTTACCAATATATTGTTAAACAAGATTTAAATGATTTTACAAAACTGTGGAAGTAAAGAAACTGGTTTATAGTTTTTAAACTTGTGTCCGTCTCCAGTCTTATATATCAGTACGACTTTTGCTATTTTCATTTTGTGTGGGAATTTGACTGTTTCAAATAGATAGGTTACTGAGGTACTTTAAAGGTTCTGAAATCTCTCCAGTAACCTTTTTTTATAGTTTCCATATCAATTCCGTTACAATCAGTTGAGGTCTAGGATTTACTTCATTTCACAATTTTGATCATTTTCTTCTTCGTCATGTCCATGAGAAACGTCATGTCATGTCTTTGTGATTGATCATGTTTTGTTGGGTTATGTTCTGTTGGTTTTTGGACTCTTTGTGCACTCTGTTTCATGATTAGTTCACACTGCTTGTTTCATGCAATTTCTTAGTCCATGCTGCCCTCCCAACGTCACCACATGTAAGTTTTTGTTTATTAATGCCACAGATAGTGTCTTTTGTTTTTTTTCGCCCTAGTTTACGTCAAAGTGCTAGTTTTGTTTCCAGCGTTAAGTTTTGGGCTTTGGCTGCGAGCGCCTTTTGTCTGTACACTTTTTATTGTAAAAAAAAAACAACAACATGTATTTACCTTCACGCCGTGTCCCGTCACCTTCCCTTGCATTCCGGTAGAACAAACCACACCATAGTCCACGTTACGACACATCAAATCTAATCAGTGGCCACTTGATAACCTCTCCACGCAGGAGAGGGGGGCAGAGCAGAAAAGAGATTTGGCAGATCAACTGGTCTATAAAGGGGTCTATTTAAGCTTTTTTAAGTATATAAATGAGGTTTCAGATGGGACTTAAAGGCTTCTACTGAGGTAGCATCTCAAACTGTTATCGGTAGGAGCGCTAGTGCGGTTAAGAGCGCACAAATAGACCATACATAAACTCCAAACAAGGCTAAGATGAGGTGTGAAAAGAATGAACAGCGTGCCACAGCAGTGAATTCTCTCGCGCTAACTAAAACGCAAGGCTGGCTTAAATGGGCTGTTGATTACTAAAGGCTGGAATATACTCTTGGGTTGCGTAGCTTGCGTCCCCCACAACGGCGTCTTGTTTGGTTTATAGGTCTTCCTTGGGGTGTAGTGCCAGACTTGTTATTATCTTTCAAATCATTAAAAGGGCAGTGTCTCCAAAAGGAGCAACTGCAGCTGCATCGATATCTGTGTCTACACTGGAACTAATCATTCACAATCATCAGTTTACTTTTAATAGACGTTTTACTTATAAACCCTTTGTGAAGATGGACTCTGGAACTTCTTAATCGCGGCCGTTCGGCACATGGGACTAGAGAGCTATCATGTAAAAAACAAACAAACTCATAAATAACTATTTTAATTAACGGACATGCTGGTGTTAATGTGTATGGTCATGTTCAGAGTTCACAATTTTTCTAAATGTACTGTGCCTGAAATGCAGGACAATGATTACTGATGGAGAATGAGAAAAAGACGTGCGTGCATGACAGAGAACATATGTCGGGATTGAACCTGTTAGCACAATATTGGCAATAAAAGTTAAGAGTGCCATACTTTGTAACATTTTCTGGACGCAACAACACAATACGCTGAAAAACGACACATTCAGTTGTTATTTTTAGGGTGCACCGAGATATTAAGTACACAACATCAGCTTTCTGGCAAATGTTTAATCACTGTTGTTTTATTTCAAACAATCATTTGTGTATCTAAAGCACACAATCTGCTGGTCTGTGTTTGGGGAATCTCCTTGACCAATCACAGCTCTTCGTTCTGCATCACCGGTGACGCGAAACCTCAAGATTTTTTGGTGGTGCACGTGGGCTACGCAGGAGGCTTCGCAGGGGAATGGGGGAACAACAGCATCGTGACAAGCTATGACAAGTGCCTCTTAGCACCATTTTTTTGATGCTATTTCTGATACCCCATGTGGCTCTCTTGATGTTTTTGTTCCTGTATAATAATTGACTGTAATTACCCCCTTGATATATTTAGTAACCATCATCAAATTTAAAGTAAAATAATAACAATTATAAATAATTTTTGCTAAATTAAATAGATTAAATAGAGTTCCCTCAGGAAAATTAAAATTCCAGCAGCATTGTATAAAATTGAGATCAATTTAAAAAGTAAATAAAGGGGTAATAAATGGAAACAAAATATAAAAATATTACAATAAGAATAAAAATAAAAAGAAACAATGAGAATAAAAGTATAACTATAAAATAAGAATATAACAAGAGAAACTAGGCAGCAGTAACCATGTTATGAAAAAGTATTGCACTGTTATTGTTTTGCATCCCCTGTCATTCTAGTGTCCCCCTTCCCCCAGAGAGGAGTTGTACAGTCTAATGGCGTGTGGGACAAAGGAGTTTTTTTAGTTTTATTAGTCCTGCACTTGAGATAAAGCAGTCTAGCACTGAACAGACTCCTCTGGCTACTGATAACGGTAGGCAGAGGGTGACTGGCATCATCCAGGATGCCCACTAGTTTGTCCACAGTCCTCTTCTCTGCCACCGTCACCGGTGAGTAGAGTTTTATTCCGATCGTACAACCGGCCCGCCTGATCAGTTTCTCTAGTCTGAAATCGTCCTTCTTAGATGTACTGCCCCCCCTCAGCACACTACCATGTTGTACAGAACACTGGCAACAATGATGTACTGTTAGTACATCCACAAGAGTTTTTTTTACAGATGTATGTATTATATTTAGGGATGTTATGCTAAACGGTAATAATGATAACCGCGGTAACATTCCCCATGGTTAGTATTGCTGTTTTAAATGAAAATGATTGAAAAACATTTATTGCGGTTCATAACTGTACTTTTATAAACTTTTTAACCTGGTTGGCACCAGCTTACTATCTCAAATGCTAACATGAAAACAAGAAACGGTAACGTCTTTCCACATAAGAAACTTACTAATATAAAAAATAAACACATTGGTGTGTGAGCAACTAAGCTTTTCAATCGTGCGCATTGAACCTACAAGCTGTGCTCTCTTAGAACAGAGTGCTTATTCTATACACAGACGCACTATCAAAAAAAAATTCTCTCCGTTCCTCCGCATTCTCCGCCTCCTTGCCGCCATCTTGGGAAGGGCTGCAGCGTGCTCTGCCCCGCCGTCGACCCGTCGGCTCCGCCTCTCCCCAGCAGTACATGAGGATTTTAACTTGATCGTATTTGTACAACCTTCGTCTTGACAACACACAACATGGCCTTTTGCAACATGTTCCTTCAAGTGAGCTAATAAAAATGTACCTTTAATGTGCGTAATCTGTTAAAAAGCTGCTTGCAACCAGTTCCAACACACTTAAACACCTAGCGTGGTTCATTTCAATGCAGTCTACAATGAAGCACATAGACATAAACCCTCAATATCTGAAACCACTTGCCACAAAAATACAAGAAAACATGTTGGCCAAAAGTTAACTATGCTAATGCTTTAACACAAACCCCCAAAACAATTAGCCATGCTGCAAATTTAAATGTACAATCTGCAATATCTTTAATTTAGACAGAATAATATTGTACAGTATTTGCATGCGTGTGACATTACAGTATTTACATTTTCACAGTAAAGTTATTTGATTTCCATGTATTATAACCATAATAATTCAGGTTATCTACTGGTTTTTGATTTGTAGGAATCCACCGCATTTGCTACTATTTTTGATTTTACTATGTTTTACTGTTGCTATTTAACAATTTATTGTATTAATTTTAAGCCTTTTTTTTGGTTTTGTTACAGTGGCGCAATACAAAATATTTTGTGTTTCACTAAAGCTTATACAATTAGTAGCTCATCCTCCTTAAAAGGGTCTGGATCATATTTTTGCCCAAAGTAATCGTTGGCTCTCACAAAGTCAGCAAGATTTGCATTATTGTTGTTGGGAGAGGGATCTATGTTTTCCCCCTGTACGTCACAGATCACGTGACCGGCTTGCTCATCCATCCATTAACGACCGCTTGTCCCTTTCGGGGTTGCCGGGGGTGCTGGAGCCTATCTCAGCTGTATATGGGCGGAAAGCGGGGTACACCCTGGACAAGTCGCCACCTCATCACAGGTCCAACACAGATAGACAGACAACATTCACACTCACATTCACACATTAGGGCCAATGTCTCCGGAATTGCCGTAAGATTGTTATTATTTTGATCATACCTATTTACCTGGAAATGTGTAAATCTTTCTGTATTCTAACTTAGATATATATGGAAATAGCTTCAATATAGAGGTAGGGTTGTACGGTATACTGGTATTAGTATAGTACCGAGATACTAATGAATCATAATCGGTACTAAACCGCCTCTGAAAAGTACCGGTTTTATTTAAGGACAAACTTGCAATAAGAAACACATGTTTAATGCACCGTAGGATTTTTTTTGTTAACATAAAGCCAATTTTTGGTGGTCCCCTTTATTTAGAAAATAACTGAAAAGTACCGAAAAGTATCGAAATAATTTTGGTACTGGTATAAAAATATTGGTATTAGGACAACACTATATAGGAGCAACTTATTTTTTCTATTCTCCTGGTACTTTAAGTCAGAGTTTTTCAACCTTTTTTGAGCCAAGGCACATTTTTTGTATTGAAAAAATGCGGCGGCACACAACCAGGGGAAAACATTAAAAAATGAAACTCAGTTGCCGATATTGACAATATAAAGTTGTTCTCCCAAGTGTAGGATATGAATTTAAACCTTAACCAACCAGGCATCGCTTTAACTCTTCTCTCAAAGTAGGTGTACTGTCACGACCTGTCACATCACGCCGTGACCTATTTGGAGTTTTTTGGTGTCTTCCTGTGTGTAGTGTTTTATGTCTTGTCTTGTTCCCCCTCACCTGCTTTGTTTTAGCAATCAAGACTATTTAAGTTGTCGCTATCCTTCTTTCCGGTGACATTGTTGATTGTTGGGGACGGCGTGGCGCAGTGGGAGAGTGGCCGTGCGCAACCCGAGGGGCCCTGGTTCAAATCCCACCTAGTACCAACCTCGTCACGTCCTTGTGTCCTGAGCAAGACACTTCACCCTTGATCCTGATGGGTGCTGGTTGGCGCCTTGCATGGCAGCTCCCTCCGTCAGTGTGTGAATGTGTGTGTGAATGGGTAAATGTGGAAGTAGTGTCAAAGCGCTTTGAGTACCTTGAAGGTAGAAAAGCGCTATACAAGTACAACCCATTTATCATTTATTTATCATGTCTTTCGGATGTACTTTGTGGACGCTGTCTGCTCCATACGCTGTAAGTCTTTGCTGTCATCCAGCATTCTGTTTTTGTTTATTTTGCAACTACTTCAGTTTTAAGCTTCAATGCCTTTTCTTAGCGGCACTCACCTTTTGTTTATTTTTGGTTAACGCATTAGATACCTTTTCACCTGAACACTGTCATTTGCAAATTGTGATCACAACAAACCATGTTCCCGACATTTACAAAGCAATCAGCTACTTGCTGCCTCCTACTGATATGGAAGAGTATATCATGGTTACTTTGCCGAGCTCTAGACAGCACCGACACTCAACAACGGCACGTTTGCAGATTATTATCACTGGTTTACAAAAAATATTTTTAACCCAAATAGGTGAAATTACATAATCTCCCACGACACACCAGACTGCATCTCACGGCACACAGTGGTTGAAAAACGCTGCTTTAAGTGATCGATCCATCCATCCATTTTCTACCGCTTATTCCCTTTGAGGTTGCGGGGGGCCTGGTGCCTATCTCAGCTACAATTGGGCGGAAGGCGGTGTACAACCTGGACGAGTCGCCACCTCATCGCAGACTTTAAGTGATCGGTCTCGGCTATACTGTTCGTCCATTAACTTGGCATCGGAACGATACCAACATTTGCAGTATCGCCTCGCATGAGCACATCCCCCTGGAACAGGCCTGGGCAATTATTTTGACTCGGGGGCCACATTTAGAGAAAAAAATGTGTCTGGGGGCCGGTATAGCTATTTTTAGGAACATCAATACAAAACCTCACAATAATGTCTGATTGAATGCTAAAAACAGAATGACAGACATCCTTAAATAACATAATCGAATTTTACATTTTTCTATGAACGATAAAACACTGAATATTGACAAAATATGAATGTCACACCCGCTTTCGATCGGCATATTTTACAATCAAGTGACACACAACAAAAAAATGCAACAAACAGTGAATTATGAACACGAAGGGTACACAATAAACCCACCTACTAACTGATATATCTGATATTTGTTGAATTCCCTCCAGGGATCAATAAAGTATTTAGTATTCTATTCTATTCCATTCTTTTCTATTTTTGTTGTGAAAATCTCCTTCTGCGTCTATGGAAACGCTTCCTGGTGTCACGCCTGTGGATTACGTTTTGTTTTTTGCCAAGTTTGGTCATGTTATGTTTAGTTTTTTGGACATTTGGTCCTGTTTTTGCACTTCCTGGTTTGATTTCGTCTCCATGCCAACCCATTAGTTTCACCTGGTCTCCAAGTCACGTCCCGGCCCTCAGCCTCACACCTGTTTGTCACTAATCATCATAGCTATTTAAGCCATTTTTTTCTGTCCTCGTCCTGGCATCTTCACCTACCCATGCTTCACCTCCTTCATGCCCCTTGTTTCGGTCACAGTAAGTTTTGTATTTATGCCTCAGTGCAAGTAATGTTTTTTATGCCACAGTGCACCCTTTTGTTTCATGTCTTTAGTCATGCCATTGTGCTAGTTTTGTTTTGATTATTCCAGTTTATTATCCGCCATTGAGCCCGTCCTTGGTTTGCCTTTTTTTGTAGTGTGTTTGTTTATTAAATAAATGAAACATGTACTCGCGCCCACGTCTGGCTTGTTCCAAAAATTCTCTGCATCGACGGAACAACCCTAATCCAAGCCCAAGTTTGACACCTGCCCACACTGCTTAGTGCCTCATCTGAGCTGCTGTGACGTTAATGACCATGGTAACTAATTCGATGACCATAGCAACTAATTAAATGACCATAGTGACTAAATAGATTACCATAGTAACTGGTATATAATCCATAAGCGCAAATTCCAACCATTGAAATACTTAGTATAGTTCAAGACTTACAGTCATTAGAAAACATGACTGCACATCATTGTCACGCCTGTAAGTTTGTTTTGGTTTTGGTCAGGTTATGTTTAGTTTTTTAGACATTTAAGTTCTGTCTTGGCACTTCCTGGTTTGTTTTCGTCTCCATGCCAACTCATTAGTTTTCACCTGTCATGTAACGTCCCTGTCCTCAGCTTCACACCTGTTTTCACTAATTATCATAGCTACTTAAGTCACTCCTTTTCTTGTCTTCATTCTGGGATCTTCACACACGCACACACCCTACCCATGCTGCGCTACCTTCATGCCCTCGAACACCTCGCTATCAATGCCCCTTGTTTTGCTCCATGTAAGTTTTGTATTTATGCCACAGTGCACTCTTTTGTTTCATGTCTTTAGTCTTGCCATTGTGCTAGTTTTGTTTTGATTAGTCTAGTTTATTTTCCGCCATTGGGCGCGTGCTTGGTTTGCCTTTTTGTAGTTTGTTTGTTTATTAAATAAATATCATGTACTCACATCCACGCCTCGCTCGTGCTGATCCTCATCTGCGTCGAAGAAACAATCCAAGTCCAAGCCAAGTTGTGACAATCATAAAGGCAGCTACAGTTTCCATTTTAAAGATCTAAAAAAAAAGATTTGGGAATGTCCGGCGCGCCAGATTGAAAAGCTCAACGGGCCGCTTGTGGCCCCCGGGCCTTAATTTGCCCAGGTCTGGTCTGGAGACTATATGACAGATGTGCAGACACCATTGAGTCAAATTGAAGTGATTGGTTAAAATAGATTTTACTAACATGGTGCAGCTTGTTTTTGTTTTTTTGTATCAGTTCATTCACAAAACTGCAAATGTCTGCAGGCATATGTAAAAAAATGATAATATATATATACCGTATTTCCTTGAATTGCCGCAGGACATATAGTATGCGCCTGCCTTGAATTACTGCCGGGTCCAACTCACTTCCCAAAATAATTAGCGCATGCTTAGTATTACCGCCTGGTCAAACTCGTGACGTCACGAGTGACACTTCCCCTGTCATCATTTTTATAATGGAGGAGGCTGATTTCAATACCGGTATTTTGAAATTGCACAAAGGGAAGAAGATTAAGAGCTATTCAGTAGGATTTGAGGTCCAAGCTTACATCACACTTAAATTTTTACTGCATCCCTTTGGTAAGTGCCGGAGTGACAAGAGGTTTTAAAAAAAATTGCTCATGCTTACTTTTACCGCATGCCTTTGGTAAGCGCAGGAGTAAGGAGAGGTTTTAAATTAATTAGCGCCCCGGCGGCAATTCAAGGAAGTATATATATATATATATATATATATATATATATATATATATATATATATATATATATATATATATATATATATATATATATATATATATATATAGGAGGCGGAGAGAGCTTCTCTCTACGCTTCAGTCCGTCTCCTCTCTTTGAAAGCCTGCACGCTGCGTCTCAGGAGCCGCTTATCCCCCCTCCTCTGCTTTGTGCAGACAGACTGTGGAGAGCCTGCATCTTTTTTTTTTTTTTTTTGATGAAGCAAACGTGCACGCATGAGCGAGCACGGCCGACCCGGACGTCTAATTGCCATAAAAAAGGCGCGCAAGTTGGCCGGCGTGCACGTTTTGTACCAGCGAGTATCGGCGGTCCTGTGCCGCATCGAGGAGGTTGAGAAGGGCGGGAGGGAGCATCGCTGCCTCGCTCATCATCATCATCATCACCATCATCATCATCATCATCACACGGACTATATCCAGCTTTGTCAACCCAGCCGGAGACAACATTTTGGAATACAACAAGGCGGGCTTGTGGTCACACCTGGCCCGCCAGCACCGCGAGGGACCCGTGCAGCCTGCATCCCTGCATCCCAGACCGGGTAGGTGATGCTTGATTGACGCGCATGCATGCCCAAATCCCAGCCGTCGTCCCTTTAAAATGTACACATTAGTGTGCATGGGATGCATACACCACATTGTTTTGTGTGTTTTGACAAAAAAAAACAAACAAAAAAAAAACAATGCAACAACAATCGTCTGATTCTGCCTGTGCCAGCCACTTGATTGAGGATGCGGCTTTAAGCTGGCATTGGATTCTGGCCCAGTCTTGGTTATTTACATTCTAACAACAACAAAAAAGAAGCATGGGTTTCATCAAAATGTAACTTAAAAGTGCCTGCAAATGCCACACGTTTAGACACATACATAATAGTTCAGTCAGTCACATGGGTTCTGGTTAAGCGGCTCACCCCGTAAGCCACGCCCCCAACACCGGGTACCCATTGATTGCTGTGACAAGACTTGTGCACAGAAAGACTGCATAAATCAGCCTTGCAGCAGCAGCAGCATCACCCCCCCATCCCCACGCCCCCTCTCCATCTCACCATTAAATTGTCATTAAGATGGTAAAACTGTCCGATTTTATGATACTGACAGATGAAATGAACAATCAATCAGATAAACAGGGGAGGGGCTTGCTGAAGCAGCAAAAACTGTAACACATAGTAAAAGTCTTGCTTTGTCTTACTTTGCATCAATGCATGTGAAACACGGTGCATATATTTATGTGCGCGGACAACATAATGTGAGGGGTGACGGATGTTTGCACACACAAAGAGAAATGGCAATAAAAGGTGAATAAGGGACTGCAGTGCCCTGCTGCAACGAGGCTTCACCTTCATGGCGAATGGGGGCGACACTAAACAGATGGCATCTCCAAAGGAATCCATCTTGTAAAAGTTGGATGAGATATTCTTGGATGGGCTACCCTCGGATGTACCTGAGCGGAGGCCGGAGAGAGAGAGAGAATGAGAGCGTGAGCTTTGCCTGATTACAGGCGTCTTCGGGAAAAAAAAATTAAAATAAATGTTGCACCTCAGCTGCCACGCTGCGGAGTGCTGCTGAATTGATTTACATGCCTTATTCATACATCAATAGATATGCAGGCAAGGGAGATGTGCAATGGCGAGAAGAGCCTCAGACAGAAAGATGCACGCTCATTAGGCGCTCTGTGTCTTTGCAGCCCGTAAAATAACACTCAGACTTTGGCAAGGTTTGAAAGTGGATTTAAAGGTCCCCTATTATCTAAAAATGACATTTTAATGACAAAAATGTCATCCATCCAAACATCCTTCATCTTCCTTTGTTTGCTCCGCTGTTGAAAAGATGCTCCCGATTTTTTTCATGACATCATAGAAAGAAAAACTCTCTCTTCTTCTGAAAGGTATACAAACTGTGGCCCCTGCTTGCAGCTGATTGTCACGACCCTCCATGACAGTTATAGACGTGTGCTGCTTTTCCTGTGCGTGGTTTTGTTTCTGTTCCAGCGCTCTTGTTTTCTTGTCTCCATTTCACCTCTGGCCTGAACGAAGCCACCCACACCTGTCCCTAATTGGCAAACAGGACACACCTGTTGCTGATTGCCAGTCAGGTTGCTTCTTATGCCTGCCCCTGGTTTTCAAGACATGGTGTTGTTTGTTGTGTAGACCTTTTTGTGGCCTTTCTAGCTACATAAGTTTCCCATCTGTGCTCATTAAATGAATTATCATGCCTATATATACCTACCATCTCTGTATTCTGGGGTCACGCTTTAAGCTTCCTTTCCACAAACCTGACATTGACATTTGTAATTGTTGAGGCCTAACATGCTCAAAAGTTGCATTGTTTTTAGGCTTCTATTTTTTCAATAACTTGACATTCGCTTGTGATCCTATGGATTTTTAATCTGTGTCTTGCAACTCTACACTGTAAAAAAAAATTCTGTAAAAAAATGGTCATCTACTGGCAGCTACGGCTGCCAAACGAAAACCATAAAAGTAAAACACTGTAAACCAAATAATGATCAAAAACATTATATTTACAGAAATTTTTATGAATATCGTACTTTTACAGATTTTAACTAAATTAGTAAGATCAACCACCTTTGATAAAGTGACGATACAAACAGTTCTGCAGAAAAATACCTTTATTCTACAGACTTTTCCAAGTTATTACGATCAACCAACTTTAATGAAAGGACAATGCTGGCAGTTCCACAGAAAAATACCATTATTTTACAGATTTTTTCTGAATTGTTAAGGTCAGGGGTTTCAAACTCAATTTACCTGGAGGCCACTGGATGCCGAAACTACGTGAAAAGTGGATTCACCTTCTTTGAACAGCTATCTCGACCTTGCAACATACTTGCCAATCCCCCTGATTTTAGCGAGAGACTTCCCGTGACCCTCGCGAGGATTGTCCCGATACCGACCGGACGAGTATTTTTAGGGGGTGCCGTGACAGTACACTGCCTTTGTCGTCTTCAGCAATCTTTTGTCGCGTTCGCTCATTCATCAAACAAGTAGCGTGCCGACTGAGAGGCATGTTGTGCAAGGATTCGTTGGTCATACAATTTTGACTGCAAGACATACTTGATCAACAGCCATACAGGTCACACTGACGGTGGCTGTACAAACAAATTTAACACTGTTACAAATATGCGCCACATTGTGAACCAACATCAAACAAGAATGACAAACACATTTCGGGAGAACATCTTCACCGTAACACAAAATAAACACAAAAGAACAAGTACCCAGAATGCCATGCAGTGCTACTTTTCTGGGCTACACCCCCGCAACCACCCCACATCACCGCCCCCCTCCATACGGTTGAGGTGGGCGGGGTTTGGTGGTTGTTGGCTGTGATCAAGTATGTCTTGCAGTCACCATTGTATTTCATATTACAGAGAAAAATGTTAAATTGTTAGTATGAGCATAAACCTTTATATAACAGGCTACAAATATTTTTCAACTTGAATATAAAAATACACATAAATATTAAAAAAATAAGATTTTCCTTAAAATTACATATAAAACTGTTAGATTGTTGGTATGGACATACTCTTTTATATATCCAGCTACATATTGTCAGGCTTGGGCTGTGGATGTTTGTGCTTCCTCGATGCAAGGATGATGTGGGACGAGTCAGGCATGAATTTAAGTACATGGTTTATGTAATAAACAAATAAACAACAAAAAGCGCTCACAATGGAGGAAGAAACTTGGCTAAACAGTACAAACGTCAAACAAAAACACCTGCTCGTTGGCATGAAAGACAATTTAACAAGAAACTTAAACAGCACGATGGCAAGACTAAAGACATGAAACAAAAGAGTGCACTGTGGCATAAATACATAAACTTACACGGCATGGAACTGTGGACGAAGACGTGAAAGTTTGAACAGCATGGATAGGGTGCGTGCGAGTGTGAGGATCCCAGGACGAAGACAAGAAAAAGAGTGACTTAAATAGCTGTGATGATTAGTGAAAACAGGTGAGGCTGAGAACAAGGACGTGACAGGTGAAAACTAATGAGGTTGGCATGGAAACAAACAAAACCAGGAAGTGCAAAACGTGACTGATTGTCCAAAATCAAAAACATAACATGACAAAACAAAACATGATCCATATGTGTGACACATATTAAATAAAAGTTAATTACTGTAATTTTACATGAATTTGAAAATAATTTGAGAAAACAGAAAATGATATGTATTATTAGTTTGGTATTTTTCTTTAAAAAAAATAGAAATATACATAGTTTGTCATTACTGGCATAATACTTAAAATAACAGGCGATTTGTTTATTTACAGATAATGTCTTCAATTCTACAGTTTTATGACCTATTTAAAAAAAATCGAAAAATTACAGTAGAAATTTAGAGTAAATTAACCATAAAAATAGGATTTTTTTTTTTACAGTGTATCTATGGGTATCCAAACTTTTTCCATTAAGGGCCACATGCTGAAAAGTCAAAGCATGCAGGGGGCCATTTTGATATATTATAGTTATATGATTTGACACTTTGGCATTGTTCAACACTAGTATTCAACATTCCTCAGGTCCTCATGACACAGCACTTTGTCAGGTTTGTGTTGTAATTACAAAGTGTGTTAAATATGGTGATTAGCGTCACATTTTCAGCTTTTTTATTTCACGTTACTCATTTTAGAACTTTTTAAAAATGTTTTACCATTATTTGGTTTGATTTTTTTTCGACAATACGCTCTGGGCCAACAAAACTCAAACTGTGGGCCACAAAAGGGCCCCGGGCCAAATTTTGGTTGACCCTTCTCTCACAATAAATCTAACAAAATATGCTTTATTTGCATCTTAAGGGGTAACTGCACCTTTTTAAAATGTTGCCCATCACTGACAATCCATCCATCCATCCATCGATCTTCTTTTGCTTCTCCGAAGTGGGTTTGCGGGGGCAGCAGCATAAGCAGAGAAGGGGAGGCGTTCGGGGCAACTGAACCACCTCATTTGCCTTCTTTTGATGTAGAGTACCAGCGGCTTTACTTTGAGCTTCTCACTCACAATCTCAATTCAAATTCCTTTTTCTGTGCGTTCTAAATGTAAACAGAAAACTGCTGGTGATACAATCTATTCCGCCTACAAAGGCTCCAAAAACCTCTAGCACTTATTTTATTTACATGCTTTAAATAGAGGTGGAAAAAAATCGATTCCCTGATACATCACAAGTAGAACGTGGGTGAGTATGAAAACATGTCCAAACATCAACTATTTACATACAGGGGTTAGTGCATGTGCCTCACAATACAAAGGTCCTGAGTAGCCCTGGGTTTGATCCTGCGCTCGGGATCTTACTGTGTGGAGTTTGCATGTTCTCCCCGTGACTCCGTGGGTTCCCTCCGGGTACTCCGGCGTCCTCCCACCTGGCAACACTTAAATTGGTCCTGCTGTGTGAATGTTGTCCGTCTATCTATGTTGGCCCTGCGATGAGGTGGCGACTTGTCCAGGGTGTAAACCGCCTTCCGCCCGAATGCAGCTGAGCTAGGCTCAAGCACCCTTTGCGACTCCAAAAGGGACAAGTGGTATAAAACGGATGGATGGATGGGCTTTCAGTTTAAATTCAAATTGTCAGGGCTTATGCAGATCCCAAATACACATAAGCAGGAACTGTCAGATAAAAAAGTTTTTTTTTGCAAAGTAGGGCCCCTTTAATGGTGCACATATTTGTGCTCAATAGTTTTGTTTATTAAAGCCTTGCATTAAAATACTTTAGATAGATTTAATCAATAACAGATGATTAATGTGCTTTGTAGTCAGCAATGCAATTTGTGAGGTTATATGTAGGGAGAACGTAAGCAATAAATTGGGGCTTACTTTTAATAATGCCCAGCTTGCAAGGACCTCACGTACTTAGCAATTTACACTCTGTTGTTACAAGGGAATATATCCACTCTCCTTTCAATTGGGTGTGAATGCATCACAAGTCTACTTAGACACTTGGCTTATTGATGATATTGATTTTTGACTGATGTCCAAATCACTTTATCCTGATCTTTGACTCATTCAGTCGTTTGTCAACAATACAGACAAGGCAAAGGCGCTTGGAAGTTTTAACAAGGACACAATTCCACTTACAAGTGTGCTTGAAACCTCTATACAGTTATTTTTTATTGTCAGTTTTGCTGTACAATAACCAAATTACATCTGATAAATGAGTTTATACCTGGCAAGTTGGCCACTCTGCGTCAGAAGGTTTCTTTCACACTGGGAAAATGTGAACTTCTTGTCGGTAATACATGTCAGCAGAGCCATTTATCCATGTTGACGCTGCAATTACAGCAACTCAACCGGCCTCTTTAGCCAGGTCTAATAAAAGATGGCCGTTTTTAGTGACTCTTATTATCCATTTATTAACCCGTCCATACATCCATCCATCCATCCTCTTTAGGCATAGGTAGCTGGAGCATATTCTAGCTAATTGAATACAACATACTGTATGTAGACCAGGGGTTCTTAACCTTTTTGACTTTGGTGGCCAACCTTTTCACGACAATGGGGCTTGGAGCCCACGTAAATATTAACTAATGACACTTTTAATTGTATCTAATAATTTTATCTAACAGGCTTCACGGTGGCAGAGGGGTCAGTGCGTCTGCCTCACAATACGAAGGTCCTGAGTAGTCCTGGATTCAATCCCAGGCTCGGGATCTTTCTGTGTGGAGTTTGCATGTTCTCCCCGTGAATGCGTGGGTTCCCTTCGGGTACTCCGGCTTCCTCCCACTTCCAAAGACATGCACCTGGGGATAGGTTGATTGACAACACTAAGTTGGCCCTAGTGTGTGAATGTGAGTGTGAATGTTGTCTGTCTATCTGTGTTGGCCCTGCGATGAGGTGGCGACTTGTCCAGGGTGTACCCCGCCTTCCGCCCGATTGTAGCTGTGATAGGCGCCAGCGCCCCCCGCGACCCCAAAAAGGGAATAAGTGGTAGAAAATGAATGGATGGAATTTTATCTAACCTACTTACAAACCAGGCGTTAATTACAAAGATTATAATCAAGGCTTAAGGTCAGGCTGATTGCAAAAATAAATACTAATCAAATATACTGCAGAAGAAGGGACTCATAAAAACTGACGAAAAATAAATGTACATACAATTATGTTGAAGTAAAATAAAAAAAATAAAATTAATAATAATAGTATACATATATGTATATATGGGCTTCACGGTGGAAGAGGGGTTAGTGCGTCTGCTTCACAATACAAAGTAGTCCTGAGTTCAATCCCGGGCTCGGGATCTTTCTGTGTGGAGTTTGCATGTTCTCCCCGTGAATGCCTGGGTTCCCTCCGGGTACTCCGGCTTCCTCCCACTTCCAAAGACATGCACCTGGGGATAGGTTGATTGGCAACACAAAATTGGCCCTAGTGTGTGAATGTGAGTGTGAATGTTGTCTGTCTATCTGTGTTGGCCCTGTGATGAGGTGGCGACTTGTCCAGGGTGTACACCGCCTTCCGCCTGATTGTTGCTGAGATAGGCGCCAGCGCCCCAGCGACCCCAAAGGGAATAAGCGGTAGAAAATGGATGGATGGATGGATATATGTAAATATATTTGTATATATACACACAGATTCATCACTTTAGTCATCATTTTTGTGCTCAAGAAACTTGTCAATGACTTTAGCCCCTGTTTGTTTGAAATTGTCATTACTGCCACAAGTAATACGGCCCAACAATAGGCCCCGTCCCTACAGTTAAGAAACACTGACAATACATCTGTTTTCTACTGCTTGTCCTTCTCGGGGTCATATTGACGAATTAAGAGTGTTGTTAATTTTTTTTTGCTTGTTTTGTTCCAGCCAAAGCAGATATTGACTTAACTTTTAATCAACACTGTCTGGGTTTGTTTGGGGGATTGTATGGAACTTTTGTGAGGGTCACATATTCATATTTGTTCTGGAATATCTCTTTCCCATTCTACACACTACAGATGGCACTGTTCTTGTCTTCGTGCATGTCTCAAGTTACCTACATGAGTATCACAAAGTTTTAAAATTAGTTGCCATGCTTGCACACTTGAATGCATACCACACAGTAACTCTGTGGTACCTCGGTTAATGTTGATAATATGTTTTAAAAGTGAAGTTGTTAGTCAAAACTTACTTTACCCGAAGCAAGTTTTCTTATGGGAAAAACTATTTGATGGTCATTGCCAATTATTGCCTTTTAATGCCGATCAGAAAAGCCAATCCCTTCTGGCTGACACTGTATTTATTTTTAGTCCCCAAGCAGCTAATTATCTGTCTGAGACGGTCTCCATACTCAGTGTGGAACCAATCCCCTAAGTTATTAATCACCCCCATTACGGAAAATAAATTGCATTTCTTAGTATCTTAATGATCATGATCATGTATTATTATCACTGGAAGAGTGAAGGCTGAACATGTTGCACACAAGAGCAAGCCAGTAGCAGGCATGCTAATAGCTAACCTACCTGCTAAGCTTGCGTGTGTCAGCATTTTTGTACATGGCACATACAGTAACCCCTGATTTCTACAGAATGCAGAACAGCGGCGAAACGTAGCCGCCACGGAACAGCACTGCCGTCTGCTGTTCAGTAATGCCCACCGCAGTTCTGTTGCGAGTCTGCCCAGCAACAAAATAGCGCAGACTTTTACAAGTCCTCGCAAATCCTCAGATAACCATGTAATTAAGTAAACACTGACATAAACTCAGTGGAACGCTCCTTTGCTGTCCATGAATTTCCAAAAGCGGGAACGTCTTTGGCAGCACTGACTTGACCTGGCTTGACTTCTGGAAAAGACGATTGTTTTTCATTTAACTCCTACAAACCACTCCCCTGCTTACTTGGCCCCCGTATTAGCTGTATGTAATAAACGAGAAAAGGGGGCTAGTACATTAATATGTTGATATCCTTACACTGGCAATAGCAATCACCATAGATACATTTAAATATGCACAGTTTTTTTGGTAATTGATATCAGTACCTGTATCAGTCGATCTCACTCATGGATGTATGTGTAATAATCGGCAGTATAAAACTCTGATCAGTGCAACTCCCTTTCAACCTCTATTCAATTGAATAGACTGCAAAGACAAGTTACTTAATGTTCGAACTGGAAAACTGTTATTTTTTGCAAATATTAGTTAATTTGGAATTTGATGCCTGCAACATGTTTTAAAAAAGTTGGCACAAGTGGCATAAAAGACTGAGAAAGTTGAGGAATGCTCATCAAACACTTGTTTGGAACATCCGACAGGTTAACAGGCTAATTGGGAATATGTAGGTGCCATGGTTGAGTATAAAAGCATGAAATGCTCAGTCATTCACAAACAATGATGAGGCGGGGGTCACCACATTGTGAGCACATTGTTGAACAGTTTAAGAACAACATTTCTCAACGAGCTAATGCACAGAATTTAGGGATTTCACCAGCTACGGTCTGTAATATCATCAAACTTTCAGAGAATCTGGAGAAATCACTGCACATAAGCGATGATATTATGGACTTTTGATCCCTCAAGCGATACGGCATCAAAAAGCGCCATCAGTGTGTAAATGATATCACCACATCGGCTCAGGAACACATCAGACAAAAAATGTCAATAACTACAGTTTTTCACTACTTCTGTAGGTGCAAGTTAAAACTCTACCATGCAAAGCGAAAGCCATTTATCAACAACACCCAGAAACGTTGCCGGCTTCGCTGGGCCCGTGCTCATCTAAGATGGACTAATGCAAAGTGGAAAAGTGTTCTGAACATGCCTACCCGTATTACAGTGTGGAATTAACATAAAGGAGAAAAAAACAGCAAACATTGAAATATGGCACAAAAATGCATAGTGTAATGAGAATAAACTGAAATGTTTATTCTAATAACTAAAAACACAAATATTTGTTTTTACATTTATATATATATATATATATATATATATATATATATATATATATATATATATATATATATATATATATATATATATATATATATATATATATATATATATATATTATATATATATATATATATTGTCATATTTCGATCCTTTTTTATTTATGTGTCATGTACAACTATATTCTGCAAATTAGACGGTGACGTTAGCTCTAAGATGAGTACTGGTGGCAGGCGCAATAAAGTTTGCAAAGTTTCTGAGATACAGAATGATTTGAAAACCAATATTTTTCACCTCCTGACCAAAAGACATCTGATTCTGGAAAATGTTTGTCATTGTGTATTGATTCTCATGGCTTGTCTTTTTTCGTGGCGTTTTGCATTCATTGATTTAACAATTTCAGTGAGAGTCGTTCTTGTGTGCTACGCAGCAGCAGCAGAAGCACAACTGCTCTCTTCTGCTCTGCTTGAAAGTCTTGGAGTGATAGATGAGCACGGGGAGAGCGAGAAGGAAGGCCAGTGAAGCCTTTAGTGTTGGTACCCTTGCTAAAGGCGTCTGTGCTGAGCTGGACAGCCTCCACATTAGACCTTGGCGACAAATTCATCTGCTGCACATTTGCAGGGTAAACAGCTTATTGGACTACAGATGAGGTTCAGCCAGACCTTCAGCCAAAAGAGCATCATCTCTTTTCACAAAATATCTCCTTTTCACACCATAAATTCTCTCTTCCTGGTGATAAATACCTAATAGCGTCGTTTTTATGCAAGCCTAGGCATGGCTTCCTCTTCCACATGCGGCATTTTGTGCCCCTATAAGTATATTTCAATACAGAGCACTCAGTAAGGCGGCCTTTCATAGATTTATTCAGACATATATTGTAAATCTGCTGTCATCATGTGCAGCAGACGTGACTTTTACGAGTGCTGGTTATTTGGAAGATTGGGAGGCTCTTTATCAGCAATGCAAAATCTTTCATGAGCAAATTTATAGCAAGACTGGTGAGAAAAGTTCTCTACTTAAGTGTTATTCAACCACTGTGCCGTGGCACACTAGTGTGCCGTGAGATACAGTCTGGTGTGCCGTGGGATATTATCTAATTTCACCTATTTGGGTTAAGAATATTTTTTGCAAACCAGTAATTATAGTCTGCAAATGATGTGTTGTTGTTGAGTGTCGGTGCTGTCTAGAGCTCGGCAGAGTAACCGTGTAATACTCTTTCTTATCAGTTGGTGGCAGCCAGTAGCTAATTGCTTTGTAAAAGTCGGAAACAGCGGGAGGCGGCGTGCAGGTAAAATGTGTCCAATGCTTAAACCAAAAATAAACAAACTGTGAGTGGCCCTAAGAAAAGGCATTGAAGCTTAGGGAAGGCTAGGCAGAACAAAACTAAAACTGAACTGGCTACAAAGTAAGCAAAAACAAAATGCTGGACGACAGCAAAGACTTACTGTGGAGCCAAGACGGCGTCCACAAAGTACATCCGAACATGACATGACAATCACCAATGTCCCCACGAAGAAGGATAAAAACAACTGAAATATTCTTGATTGCTAAAACAAAGTAGATGCGAGTAGTATCGCTCAAAGGAAGACATGAAACTACTACAGGGAAATACCAAAAAAAGAGAAAATGCCATTAAAATAGGAGTGGAAGACAAGAACTAAAAGGCGACACATAGGAAAACGTCAAAACCTCAAAATAAATCACGGCGTGATGTGACAGGTGTTGACAGTACTCCTACTTTGAGTCGAGCTATATTGATGCATGGTTGGTTATGGTTTAAAGTCTTATCCAACAATTGCATCAACGACTTTTTACTCTCAACTGTGTTTCGTTTTTTATTGATTTCTGCTGGTGGTGTGCCTCACAATTTTTTTCAATGCAAAAAATGTGCCTTTGCTCAAAAAAGGTTGAAAAACATTGCTCTACTCGACATGTTTACTTCCTTGATCATTATTTGCGTTAAACAACAGTTTATTAACAATCACAAATTGTTGGGGGAAATGATCCAATCTTAGATACATCGTGATTAAGATGTGGACAATTCTGAAATGATACATAAACGTATTATTTAATTTAAAAGGGAACTGCACTTTTTGGGGGGGGGGGGGGGGGATTTTGCCAGTGATTCACAGTACCTATAAAAATAGACAAGAACACATACTGTATGTCTTTCATTTTCTATGCATTGTAAATCACAAAGAAATGCTAGCAAGAGGTGGCTAACAATGCAATAATGGGATTCATCTCGTCCCCTTTAAAGGCCTACTGAAATGAGATTTTCTTATTTAAACGGGGATAGCAGGTCCATTCTATGTGTCATACTTGATCATTTCGCGATATTGCCATATTTTTGCTGAAAGGATTTAGTAGAGAACATCCACGATACAGTTCGCAACTTTTGGTGCTGGTAAAAAAGCCTTGCCTTTACCGGAAGTCGCAGACGATGACGTCACAAGGGTGAAGGCTCCT
Source organism: Nerophis ophidion (assembly GCF_033978795.1). Classification (NCBI taxonomy): domain Eukaryota; kingdom Metazoa; phylum Chordata; class Actinopteri; order Syngnathiformes; family Syngnathidae; genus Nerophis; species Nerophis ophidion. The sequence continues at coordinate 34,510,192 of NC_084614.1, read as the reverse complement.
CACGTCCTCACATTGTTTATAATGTTTAAAATTGCAAAAGATTCAGCAACACAGATGTCCAGAATACTGTTTGATTGCGCGATGAAAAGAGACGACTTTTAGCCGCAAATGGTGCTGCGCTAAAATGTCCTCTACAGTCCGTGACGTCACGCGCAAGCATCATCATTCCGCAACGTTTTCAACAAGAAACTCCGCTGGAAATTTAAAATTGCAATTTAGTAAACTAAACTGGCCGTATTGGCATGTGTTGCAATGTTAGTATTTCATCATTGATATATAAACTATCAGACTGCATGGTCGGTAGTAGTGGGTTTCAGTAGGCCTTTAAAGCCTTCTTAAAAAACTCCAAAAACCTCTAACAACATTTTATATACATGCTGAAAGTATACATGCAATGTAGTAACTTAGGTTGTTACGATAAACTCATGCGACCGGATATCCAGTTTGATATGCCAGCTATTCGGTGTTGCCAACTTGACGACTTAAAAAAAAAGCTACTAGCGACAAATCTAAACACTTTTCTGGTGCTATTGGACACTTTTCTTGTGTCTTGGAAAAAAAAGAAAAGCCCTAAACGAGCACTGACCTCAACTAGCAGTTAATGAGCCAGTCAATAGTTGACAAAAATTTCACAACCCTCTAGTCTTTTGATCAAATTTGATTAAATTTGATTGATTCAAATTAAAAGAAAACAAACTAAGAATCAACAGAAAAAAGTTTAACTTGTAATTCTGATTCTGAATAGCATTTTTTAGAATGCTATTTAGCTCAAGATAAAGATGAAGTTGTAAAACTGAAACACCCTCAGGAAGAGGGCCTTTAAGACATGGCTAGCTAGTTCGCAGCTAACATCCATCTGCAGTCTGCAGTGTTTTAACTACTTGTAAATCACTCATCCTTGTCTCCATGGTGACAAAAAAAGTAAGTTTCTTACATGTATTTTTATCACTGGAGGACGAGGAATAGCTAAACATGGTTTATTACACACCGTAGGAGAATACAATAACTCACCAGCGTCACAATGTAAACAAATGCCATGAGTGGATCAACACCGGACATCCACTGTAATGATAGTAAGTACAGTAGTGTATCTAGTCGATACTACTATGATTACATGGAAACTCAGGAAATTAGTCCCTGGACACATGAGGACCTTTTAAAATGTTTCGCCCGCCCACAACCTCTCTACTACAGCATACATTGCAATCAATTATGCAAATTAAAGCAATGATGTCATCTAGCGACTCTTTCGACAAATCAAAGAAGGTAAGAGTTACTTTCTATACTGAGGAGTTGGCAACAGTGGAACTACTCAGCTATGTGTTTTTAATTGAATGACGTGTAAAAACATGGACCGGGTATGGTGCTGGACTAGGAGTGTTTGTAAAATGATTCCCGTGCATGCTTCCTTGGTTTACTTTCTTGAAAACGAGAATATATGTAAAGCAGCGTCCACTGGTGCGTCTTTGCTAGCAAGCTCCCGGCTAATGTCCTTCCACAGTGCAAAGCTAAGTCAGCAATTCTCACCTCCATGGCAGCAAAAAAGCTATGTTTATTTCAAGTATCACTGAAGGAAAGGAACTGATAAACATGTTACACTACACATCGCAGGAGGATACACTAAGCCAGTGGTTCTCAACCTTTTTTCAGTGATGTACCCCCTATGAACATTTTTTCAATTCAAGTACCCCTAATCAGAGCAAAGCATTTTTGGTTGAAAAAAAAGAGATAAAGAAGTAAAATACAGCACTATGTCATCAGTTTCTGATTTATGAAACTGTATAACAGTGCAAAATATTTTGCTCATTTGTAGTGGTCTTTCTGGAACTATTTGGAAAAAAAGATATAAAAATTACTAAAAACTTGTTGAAAAATAAACAAGTGATTCAATTATAAATAAAGATTTATACACATAGAAGTAATCATCAACTTAAAGTGCCCTCTTTGGGGATTGTAATAGAGATCCATCTGGATTCATGAAATTAATTCTAAACATGTCTTCACAAAAAATACATCTTTAACATCAATATTTATGGAACATGTCCACAAAAAATCTAGCTGTCAACACTGAATATTGCATTGTTGTATTTTTTTTTCACAGTTTATGAACTTACATTCCTATTTGGTTGAAGTATTATTCACTAAGTATATTTATAAAGGATTTTCGAATTGCTGCTATTTTTAGAATATTTAAAAAAAAATCTCACTTTCCCCTTGGCATACCTTCAAGTACCCCCAGGGGTACGAGTACCCCCATTTGAGAACCACTGCAATAAGCCATGCTAACCGGCATAAACAGCTAAAATTGAGCTCACAGCGGTGTCTGGATCGACGCAAATGTTGAGAGTAACGATATCAAGTATTATATGGTAATTACTACAGTGATTAGACCAATATCAATATTCACAAATCTTTATAAATTTTGTTTACAAACTCGGGAAATAGGTCTCAGGACATGGCATAACTTTAAGGGCAAAACCAAAGGCTTTAAATCAAAGTCATCAATAAAACAATATCTTTATATTTAATTGATATTGATACACTTGCATTCTGTTTTTTTTCTGATTATCATTTTAATAAAAACTTTTTTGTAATATAATTATCTTGAAAATGTTAAGTATCAGTATTGGTATGCCTAATACTACCTACCCTCTTGGACCCATACCCACATTTGTACTATCTCCAAAAAGTAATGGAAAGTATTGAAACCAAAATGTTTTACACTTTAATAGAAGTGTAGATAGATCCATGCTATAACTGAAAATAATTAGCTTTAACAGTAAATGAACAAGCTTTGCGCCAAGGTCCAAACTAATTATCATAAGGGGTGTCTACAAAAGCAGGAATGGTCTTTTTCTTTTGTGGTGTCAAAAAAAGAAATGTGTTGTTCGTCCACTTAATTAAACCTTCTTGGATCGTTAGGTTTTAAAATATATCGCATTGCCCACCTAGGCCTTCCGTGATGTCTTACTGTAACCTTGCTGCTGCCCTCTTGGCCAGGTCTCCCTTGGAAAAGAGATCTTTGATCTCAATGGGATTATTACCTGGTTAAATAAAGGCTAAATGAAATAAAATAAATACATCAATGATTACCTCTTGAAATACCACAATTGATGTCACCACATGACTATTGCTGGAGAAATACTATACAGGAATACATTTACCCACTACTGTGCATTGATCCACCTCAAAAGTGTACAAAACTGGGTATTTTCTGGCTCATTTAAAAATCAACAAACCCGCATTAGCAATTAAAAAATATCTTATGTGGTGTTGTCAACATTAAAAATGTGAAAAACATTAAACGTGAAAAAAATAAAGAAATAAAATATCTGAACTCACAATCTGTAGACCCCATTCGAGCTTCCGGGGTTGGCTGACATCCTCTCTGAAGATGTAGTTTCTTTTTAAATATCCCTCTTGAAAATGGCCTTGCAAATATATGTGCTGTCTTGTGTAATCATAAAAGATGCAGACGAGGCGTGTTGGCTGAGTTCTTAAAATTTACTCCACAGCGGGCGCATCAACAACATCCAGCTAAACGCGTCTACTGCGCATTCTCTTCACTACTGTGGCATGCTGGGTAATGGAGTTCTAGTGTTAGCTAGCTCATAACATCACAATATATATCTGCCTTAGGCCAGCTAGAAGGCCTTACCGACAACAACTCGTAATTTAATTGGCTATCGCAACTGTCTATCACTGTATGTGTCCGTTCAATGACAGTGCACAGGGCTTCGGGCAGATTTCGTCCAGCATGGCAACATAAGCTAGCTGAATTCTGATTGGATAAAAACTCTATAACCTAAAAACAACAGCGCTGTAAGAAGCTTAATATGACATGAAGAAAATATGAATACTTTTAGATATTTAGGGAAAGTAAACTAAAAAATACTTTTATCTTTAACTATGATCATGATTTCTGGTTATGTTAGGCCAGCGGAGAAGGCCTTGCTGGCCCTGATGGCACATCACTGCATTTAACCCATGTAAAGAGCAAAGAGTGACACGGAAAGAGAGAGTCCCACAGACTGCGAGAGACTAAGTTATTGCCATTTTTTTCCTTACTAATCACAAACGTGACACAGCAAGTGACAACTACATCAATAGGACCAGTCTTTGGGCCTGTGCCAGTTGGTCCAATTCTAGTGTTTTTTCTGGTCTTCATTGAACAACAACAAACTACAGCGAGTCTACCAACCGCTGTGGGCTACCTGGCGTGTAAATCCTTGTTCGGTCCTTAGACTTCATCTAGCAGTAATGCATGATGGGAATCCGGTGTTGTGTGTCAGTGTATTAACGTGCCGGCTGGAATAAACACACGCTGAGAAATAGCTCCGTGCCTGCCTACTTTATGGGTTGTAGATAAACCCATGGATAATGGAGACATATATAATAATCTCCCTTTCAGGTGAGAGAGAACGCTGAAAGCTGTGCCTTTAAGGCACGCCCCCAATATTGTTGTTCAGGTGGAAATCGGGAGAAATTCGAGAGAATGGTTGCCCCGGGAGATTTTCGGGAGGGGCACTGAAATCCGGGAGTCTCCAGGGAAAATCTGGAGGGTTGGCAAGTATGTGCTACGAACATATTATCAATCCAATCCAATCCAATCCACTTTATTTATATAGCACATTTAAACAACAAAATGTTTCCAAAGTGCTGCACAACAATATTGAAAACAATATTCAAATATTATCCTGAGCTCCACCAATGACTGAATAAAAACAAACAAAACCAAAAAAAAAAATACAAATAATAATAAGTACATATAAAACCAACATAAAAACAATACAGAATAAAAATGATTAAAAACAATTTTAAAGGGTAAAACCAATTAAAACAGTAAATAGAAATCAACATTTTAAAAACACAAAGGACAACAGAGGACCACACAACTCACGTCGTGTTAAAAGCCAGAGAAAAAAAGTGGGTCTTAAGACGAGACTTAAAACACTCCACTGTGGAAGCAGTTCGAACATGGAGGGGCAGAATGTTCCAGAGCTTAGGGCCGACCACAGAAAAGGCCCTGTCTCCCCTGGTTTTAAGTCTCGTCTTGGGCACCACGAGCTGGACCTGGCTCTCGGACCTCAGAACGCGCGCAGGATTGTAAATTTGGATGATGTCTGAGATATAATGAGGTGCCAGACAATTTAGAGCTTTAAAGACAAACGGCAAGGTTTTAAAATCAATTCTAAGATGAATTGAAGACAAATCTATGATTAAATATTCCGATTATCACACTTTAACTGCTCAGTTATTTCTCTGACTGCAGAGCACCAAGGACAATAGCTTGGCTGAGCTAGCGAGCGGCTAACAACTGCTAGCACCGTTCGACGCAACTGCCATCGAGACCATCTGTCAAGTCCACAGTTTTGAAGGCAAAATGGGAATGAAAAAAGACAAAGAGGAGATCGAACGATCCATCAACTTTATGGGAGAGGAAATAGCGACCATTGCAAAGCAGCAACAAATCATATTGGGCTTGATGGAGGAAATAAAGCAACTACGCAAACAGAATGAGGGAAAAGAAAAGCGAGTATCTGATTTAGAACAGTACTCGAGGTTAAATGATTTCCTAATAACTCGACTGGCAACACAAGCTAGGTTATATGCTCATGCATTAAGGAAGGATGAATACGTGAGCAACACACATCTGGAAGAATCAGTGGAGCAACAGGTAATGTTTTTTTTTTTTTCCACACAAGAGACATGGGAATAAACATTGACAGCAACTTGCCACTCATTGCCAGGGAAAAGTCCGAAGGACACGCCCGGCCATAATCTTTAAATTTGTAAATAGAAAAAATGAATCTGAGAAAATTTAAAGGTTTTAAATGTCTACGTCAATGAGCACCTCACCAAAATAAATTCAGATATTGCAAGGAAGTCGAGGTCCGTTAGAAAACTGGGAAAAAATTCAATCAACATGGTCTCTAACTACAAAGTATTCATTAAGCTAAAGGGCCCGCCAGAACATGCCTAAATTATGTGCATTCAAAATATTAAGCAGCGTGATGGATTTTAAAAGTCTGTTATTGTGATTATGATTGATATAGTAATTCGGTAACACTTTAGTATGGGGAACATATTTTAAGTAACAAAGACTTAATTTAGAGTTATTTGGACACTAGGGTAACATATAAGAGTTAGAGTTGGGTTGGGGACGGCATGGCTTAGTTTGGAGAGTGGCGGTGCCAGCAACATCAGGGTTCCTGGTTCGATCCCCACTAGGGCTAGGCAATATGGCCTTTTTTGAATATATCAATATTTTTAGGCCATTTCAAGATACACGATATATATATCGATATTTTGCCTTAGCCTTGAATGAACACTCAATGCGTATAATCACAGCAGTATGATGATTCTATGTGTCTACATTAAAACATTCTTCTTCATACTGCATTTATATATGCTACTTTTAAACTTTCATTCAGAGAGGGAAATCACAACTAAGTCAATTGACCAAAATTGTATTTATTAAACAGTTATTAAGCAGTGGCACAAACATTCATGTCATTTCAAAAACAGAAAGTGCAAGATTGTCAGAGACGTTTTAAACAAGCTATGAGTGTATTTCACTTTTGTGCATGATGTCACTAAGATGACACATCAAAACAACACTAAATTAAAGTGCAATTTTTGTACAGAATGCCACTACAATAGTTTAAAACAAATAAAGTGCACTTTTGTGCATGATGTCACACAAGATATTTCAATAACAGTCAAATAAAAATGAGCTGCATAATAGGAAATCAAATCGTTATGTGGTAGGTTACTGCGGACGTTACCTCCTTATGTTGTTCACTATTTTTTTCACATGGTGTTGATGTGGAAATAGTTGCTTCTGTATTTTGTTGGTGTGTCACCGAATGGAGATGTTGACATACGGAGTAAGCACTCTTCATTCTCTAGCAGGTGACTTTTCAAATGAGGCTACATATTAGCAGTGATACTACTTTTTGTAGCAACGCTTTTGCCCCACACTTGACAAATTACGGTTGTCTGTTTGACATATTCCCACTTGAAGACAAACCACCGCCAGACAATGGACCCCCTGCTGTTTTTCTTGGGATTTAATTCTTCCTTCATTTTTTACCAGATTCACACCTTCTTTCTCTCGTATTCATACTTGCCAACCCTCCCGGATTTTCCGTGAGACTCCCGAAATTTAGCGCCTCTCCCAAAAACCACCCGGAACAAATTTTCTCTCGAAAATCCCCCGAAATTCAAGCGGAGCTTGAGGCAATGCCCCCTCCAGCTCCATGCGGACCTGAGTGAAGACAGCCTGTTTTGACGTCTGCTTTCCCACATTAAAAACAGTGTGGCTGCCCAATGATGTTATAACTGTAGAATGATCGAGGGCGAGTTCTTGGTTTCTTATGTGGGTTTATTGTTAGGCAGTTTCATTAACGTCATCCAAGCGCAGTAACAACACACAACAACAGCAGTCACGTTTACGTCTACCACAAGGCAGTTCGTCTGCCATAAACAGCATGTGACACTCTTAAACATGACAATAGTGCCATCTACTGTACATGCACCACAACACCTCCAGGCGACTTCAACCCTTTACTAATCCTCCTCCATTCAAATCCCATCTCCCCGGATTGTAAATAACCTAATGTAAATAATCCAATGTATTTCTAATGTATATACTTGTTCTTATGCCATCTGAACTCACCATGTTCTCTTTCGCTGCACATATCCTACTAAGTAAGACCTACACTGTTTCAATGTCTATTTCTCTGTTGATGCAATTGTTGATGTCTGAAGTACTGATATCAACCAAAGCTCCTCATCCCACCCCCTGGATTGTAAATAATGTAAATAATTCAATGTATATACTAACTTGTGTGATGACTGTATTATGCTGATAGTATATATTTGTACCATGAATTGATTAACGTGGACCCCGACTTAAACAAGTTGAAAAACTTATTGTGGTGTTACCATTTAGTGGTGAATTGTACGGAATATGTACTGTACTGTGCAATCTACTAATAAAAGTTTCAATAAATCAATCAATCATGCACATGTGACAATAACATCTACAGCTTTTAGAAAGTGCAGTGCACAACTGCGCACACAACAGCTGTAAATATACTCCTCCCCTCTTAACCACACCACCACCCATGACCACGCCCCCCGGCCCCGCCCCCCTCCTCCCGAAATCGGAGGTTTCAAGGTTGGCAAGTATGCTCGAATTACCACTCGCACCACAGCTAATATTACCCATGCCGCTACCTCTCTGCTCCGCGAGGGTGTATACGTATGTGATGTATTACGTGACAGTATGTGACCTATGTAAAAAGGTGCGCTTGTTGTCTGTGAGAAGGAGAGACAAGAAAAAGTGGGAAGAGCCTGCAGTGTAATGCCAGCAGCTAAAAGCAACTGCGTGAGAACGTATACTCGAATATCACGATATACTCATTTTCTATATCGTACAGATACAAACCCGTGATATATTGAGTACATCGTTATATCGCCCAGCCCTAATTCCCACCTACTACCAATCTCATCACATCCGTTGTGTCCTTGAGCAAAACACTTCACCTTTGCTCCTGAGGGGTCGTGGTTAGGGACTTGCATGGCAGCTCCCGCCATCAGTGTGTGAAAGTGTGTGTGAATGGGTAAATGTGGAAGTAGTGTCAAAGCGCTTTGAGTACCTTGACGGTAGAAAAGCGCTATACAAGTATAACCCATTTACCATTACCTTGAGAATTAGGGATAGTAATAAGAAATAATTCTGAGGTTATTGAGAGAAGACTCTTGGGCTTACTGGTTGTATAATAAGGCCATGCAGAGTAATGCACTAATAAGAACTTAATAATGACTAATTAAGAGCCAATATGTTACTAATTCATATGTTAATAAACAACTAATTAATGGTGAATATGCTCTCCATACTAAAGTGTTACCTATAACTCATATAATTATTATCATTATAAGCATTACCTTTGTTTCTATCGTACCAAACCAAAAACATGTTAGAATCTAAACAAAACATTGATGCAGACTTGAACCTGGTGAATTAGATACAAAGTAACTGCTGCTACTATGCAGAGCAGTAAGTTCATGTACAATATGAAAATATATGATTAATTATTCACTTTAATAGTGCGGGGGCACCACGAAGATGCAGCTTGCACTTGACAAGAAAAAAGAAAGACAGGTATGGACAAAGACACAGGTGGAACTACACTTACAAGATGGACTCATAAACAAATACAAAAGATAAAATGTATGACTTACAAAAATAATATTGATTATAATACATCATCCCTATCCGTAAGGAATGTAAATATTATACTGAAGATCACCTTAATGCCTCAATAAGTCCAGTGATGGACAGCACACTGTCTATTATTAATTTTAACAGCCACAGTCCAAAGTGCAATCTCGCAAAAATAGCAGAGTACTTAAGTTCTCTTAGCAAAAGCTGTAACAGAAACTTGGTTGTAGGAAACAGATATCAATTAATTTAAAATGGATGGCTATGAATTATACAATGCACACAGAACCAACAATAAGGGAGAAGGGGCAGCCCAGTATGTAAGCAGAAGTTTGAAATGCATATGTGTTAGTGAAATGGAAACTGTTACAGAAATTAACAAAGTAGAAATAATCAAAGGCACAAGCAAAAATACTATTGTCACTTGTGTGTACGGAAAACCTGGGTCACGTGTAGAACACTTCACGGATAAATTAATGGAGTTATCTGACACGATTCCAAACAAATCATTGTTTTTGTGTGGTTATTTTAATATTTAGTAAGTATTTTTGTCGATATAAAAGTGTTTGATACGTTTGATCAGGAGATATTATCGGACAAATTGTATAAATTTTGAATAAGAGGAGTGGCTTATGAGTGGGTTAGAAATTACATGAAGGATGAAGGACAAAAAACAGTTTGCGGAAGTTAACAGTAGGAAATCTGCCTTATACAATATTAGTTATAGAGTAACACAAGATGAGTCCTTGAGAACAGAACTAAATACAAAACATAGGGGAAATACCCTCAAAAGCACAACAAGACATGTCCTGGTGCACAGGCCATGACATATTGAATTGTCCATCACAGAGAAAGAGATGTACAATTGGTAACAAGCACATCAATGAAAAAAATTAATATTCACCGTATTTTGGTCATTTTAAGCATTGCCGGAACATTTTTTGTAGCCGCATTCATTTCACAGAGTGCATCTTAATGTCCACTATTTCCTTTAACAACAACAACAACAACTACTACTACTAATCATAGCATAAACTTAATGAGAGCCAACAACAACTACTTTGGGACAAATGATAATCTGGAACCTTATATTTTTAACCTGAATATACGATGGGCTTCACGGTGGCAGAGGGGTTAGTGCGTCTGCCTCACAATACGAAGGTCCTGCAGTCCTGGGTTCAATCCCAGGCTCGGGATCTTTCTGTGTGGAGTTTGCATGTTCTCCCCGTGAATGCGTGGGTTCCCTCCGGATACTCCGGCTTCCTCCCACTTCCAAAGACATGCACCTGGGGATAGTTTGATTGGCAACACTAAAAAATTGGCTCTAGTGTGTGAATGTGAGTGTGAATGTTGTCCGTCTATCGGTGTTGGCCCTGCGATGAGGTGGCGACTTGTCCAGGGTGTACACCGCCTTCCGCCCGATTGTAGCTGAGATAGGCGCCAGCGCCCCCCGCAACCCCAAAAGGGAATAAGCGGTAGAAAATGGATGGATGGATATACGGAGGATGAACTACAACTTTTAGAAGCTGTATGCTAAGCACATTTAGCTTCAGTGAAACAAAATGCATCATGTAGCAGTAATGCTAAGTGGTAAAAAAAAAATACGACATACAAACAGAATAAAACAGTCACTCACAATTTCCGCTGTCACTAGGATGCCGACTGATGGGATGCTTTTATCTTCCCCGTTTGGATGATTGATTTATCATAACCCTCACTAAGGTAAAACAAATGCTGGGAGTAAACAAAAAGCATTAAAAGTTATTAAGTGGATTTTGCAAAAATTAGGGCTTTAAATGGCATTGAAAAGCATGACATTCTCTCATCAGAGGCATTAAACAACATTTAATACAACTGTAGCCCTGGGCTGATCAATAAGTACATTCATTGAACGATAAATAAAAACGAACTAAATAACTTTGCTGTCATTAATTGATTTCTACGTCTGTGTCTCTTTTTTCCGCCTCTGTCTTCCAAACTGTATGCAAGAGGTCTCACTCAAGATTGCTCTCAGCACCTGAGCGCGTTTATTCGACAGTATAATTACATTAACAAAGTAAGCCTCTTGAAAGTCATCCACAATCTTTGTTTCTGTATTCTCAGGCGGGACCGTTACTTGCAGTTGTCTTCCACCTGTTTTCCTGTGTGTAGTAGTGGTCGTGACACCCTTTCTTGCTGCAACAACTGTCACTCTAAAAGAACACATTGCTTCAAAATTGTAGGTGAAGACATTCGCCAAGGTGGACCGTGTGAACCCATGAAATATTGTCCGAAAAAGGTGACCAATCACAGCTTTTCTAGCTCTATTTCAACAATATGCTATAAAAATTTAAACAAGCACAACATACACGTAAACATGTCTCTATATGTTTTTAAAAAATATGTACAAAAAACAAATTTCTATATAGTTTTTGAACAGTAAGAAATTGAAACACAACTACCATAAAGAAAGAAGAAACGAAAGGAACATGAAACGTGCAAAATATAACAAAATAATACAATTTAAAATAAAATAAAAGCATTTTATTTCAATTTTTAAAAATATTATCCCTGATGTAAATTGTGTTTGATGTGTGTTTAATGTGAAAAGTTTTCATGACCTTTTTGTTTTTCTGTGTCATTCAACTTTGTAAACGCTGACACAAAACTAGATTTTTTTGGGATGTGCTTATAAAATGTCTGCAAGAGAGTACTTAGGGAACAAGTAGTCTGTATGATGCAGCTCAGTTCTGGGGTGGTAAAATCCTCAAACAATTTTCAATTTTTTTCCAACACAATTTGACAAATCTCAAGACTGTTATCCATGTGATTGCATTTGATTTGATACTGCTTTTCAAAGGATGCTATTAGTTTGTGACCCATGATTTGTTCACTAATACTTTGGAAATTCACCGCACATATGAATGACGAGAGGTGGTCACTGATTGAGGCTGATGCGTGCTGTAACACGACAGAACGACCAGAAACTGAAGATCTTTTCAAATTGTGACTGTGTATCTTCAGACTAAATTTCCTACTACGCCTCATTGAACACAGTTGATGCAGAAAGAACGCAACATAACATTTTGTCCAACAGGAACGCAGACTCATCCATGCACAGCAAATACAGAGAGATGTCTGACAAAAATGGACACAGACTGCTGGGATACATGATCCCTGCTGTTTGTATGTCCCGTTGCAGCATGTCCAACAGCACGTAGACCAATACATAAATTGCCTAAGCCCATAATTGCATAGATTGTGAGGTGGAATCTCATGGCGATGAGCAATTTCAGGAGAAAATACCCAAAGGGAACGATTTTCCCTCCCTGCTCTCTTTCACTCTTGCATTATGCTCACGTCCTCCCCTGAGCATTTCAGCTGCAATGCTGATATAATCACTTAGTGTTGTTATGCTTAAACATGAGAGACTTGTTCACCAGTCACAACTAGTAAGCCTGGATCTTTATATGTTTTCATGATTGTTTATGATATTGAATTATTGTAATTACATTAAAGTTTTTTTGTTTTGTTTTTTTACTGATGTTGTGGGTTGTAGCCTTGTGCATTTTGAAAAAACACACAAAAACATCACAAGTACAAAGAGGTTCCCCGCATAGTTGCAATTCACTTTCCTACTAATTTGCAGATACCGCCCAAAAAACAGAACCTGCAAGTCTTTGAAAACATCTGTTCAAAGAAATTGTTCTTGTTTTTTATTTTAAGTGCATAAAATATTGGAACAATACTTTTTCTCCAACATGTTTTGGTTAAACAGGTGAAAATACATTTTGCATGGAGGCTTATTTTTCCAACAAAACACACACAAATTTATGGATGCAGCTATCGATTATTTTATTAATCGACTATTCTATCGATTAATCGAGTAATTGGTTAACACACACTTCTTAAGCCTCATTGCGTGTTTTAGGAGAAATAGTTGAAAGTGAAGTGAAGTGAATTCTACTTATATAGCGCTTTTTCTCTAGTATCTCAAAGCGCTTTACATAGCGAAACCCAATATCTCATTTTTACATTTGAAACCAGTGTGGGTGGCACTGGGAGCAGGTGGGTAAAGTGTCTTGCCCAAGGACACAACGGCAGTGACTAGGATGGCGGAAGCGGGGATCGAACCTGCAACCCTCAAGTTGGTGGCCCGGCCGCTCTACCAACCGAGCTATACCGCCCTAAAACAATAAATGTTCTGCTTTTTATAATAATACACATCATCAACCATAAAATTGCACTTTTTACATGCATGCATTGTTATTTAATTTTCTTTTAACCTTCCTCTTGTGACCTGTTTTAGTTTTTCAATGCTTAGAAATAACCACATAAATGTATTTTTTTGCCTCAAGGTTTTTTGAATTTGTCAGGAACCTCTATTTCAACAAAATAAAACTTTCTTTTTTATTATTATTTATTTTTTCACTAAAGTATCAAATGCTTTGGTTGAAATCATGACCTTGGCGTTGTTCGGGTCGGTTTTGACCCAGTTATAAAATTAAGATTATCAAGCAATAATTCGAGCCAAAACTGAACACAATGAAAGCCAGCTCTTCTGCCAATCATGTGAACTTTCGGCGATTCTCATTTTACCTTTTTATCCAGTACAAAAACAAACAGACGGCCATGTCCAGACATGTGATTGTGACTGATAGGCAAAATTGCCCAAAAATTGCCGTTCCTTTTTAATTAAACGTAAATAGTCCGCTTACAGCGGAGCCAATAGGAAGTCTCCTATTTCACCCATAAAACCCAATAAATAGCCATTCAACAATACTCCATTTACATTTCGTGATTTGAATCCAAACCACGTATTAGTGATATTGTTATTATAAGCGCTAACACAGACAAACAATTTATAGCGACGCTCTGATCACAAGCATGTGTACAATTTCAACAATATCGACTGCCGTTGTTTCCTGTCTTCCTTGCTCCCTGTAAGTTTATTGTAGATCATAACTGATGCATCTCACAAAGGGCAGAAGAAGTCTGAGTAGATATTCCAACAAGTTGGTACACTTTGACAGCCGTTTAGAACCCGGAAATGGCAAGAACGACACAAAGAGTAAAGCTTGGTAGAAAAAAAATGTGATGCGTTTTTTAAATGAATGCACCACGTATGCTTAAAATGATCAAAATACGTAAATATTAATTGTTAGTAAAAATGTGCCCGTTACTAAATTACACATATACTTACATCATGTATATAAAACCCTAATGGAGGTGTTTGGATGTTTTTTAAGGGCTTTATAGGTGGAATAGAGCGGCTCCCATGGGCTCCATTTCAAGCAGACTTTCGAACGCATTTATTTAATATTTTAAATGCAAAAAAAACCATCCATCATCATGTCTGTAATAATGATTGTGAATGATGATACAATTCCAAAACAAGTGCAGTTCCCCCCTTAACTAATTTTAAAACCCTATTATAGTAAATTCAATAGTCAAGTGAAGTAAATTATATTTATATAGCGTTTTTCTAGAGACACAAAGCGCTTTACATAGTGAAACCCACTGTGTACATATTTTAAAGGCCTACTGAATCCCACTACTACCCACCACGCAGTCTGATAGTTTATATATCAATGATGAAATATTAACATTGCAACACATGCCAATACGGCCTTTTTAGTTTACTAAATTACAATTTAAAATTTCCCGGTAGTTTCGTCTTCGAAACGTCGTGTAATGATGACGTGTACGCAAGACGTCACGGGTTTTTAGGAAGTATGAAAGCTGCGCACACACACAGCTAAAAGTCGTCTGCTTTAACGGCATAATTATACAGTATTTTGGAGATCTGTGTTGCTGAATCTTTTGCAATTTGTTCAATTAATATTGGAGAAGTCACAGTAGAAAGATGGAGTTGGGAAGCTATAGCCTTTAGCCACACAAACACACGGTGATTCCTTGTTTAAAATTCCTTGGAGGTGAAACTTTCCTATGGATCAGAGCGCGGTCAAGCGAACGTGAATCAAGACGGACTGTCAACCAGCAGGTTTCGGTGAGAAAATTGTGGTAACAAGTCAGTTCTTACCGAAGAAAAGCTGAGCTTGTGCCGTCCATAGCTGCCGTCGACTCCACTGAGACACTGCGCGTCAACACACCCGTGGAGACACCCTTCCGACTATCGGGTACTATTTTACTCACTAAAACACTAGCAACACAATAGAAAGATAAGGGATTTCCCAGAATTATCCTAGTAAATGTGTCTAAAAACATCAGAATCCGTCCCAATGCAATCGCGTTTTTTTTTTTTTTGTAAATTTTTTTTCTAGTCCGTCGCTATCAATATCCTCAAACACGAATCTTTCATCCTTGCTCAAATTAATAGGGAAATTGTCGTTTTCTCGGTCCGAATAGCACTTTTTGTTGGAGGCTCCCATTAAAAACAATGTGAATATGTGAGGAGCCATCACACGGGTGACGTCATCGTCTGCGACTTCAGGTAGAGGCAGGGCATTTCTCTTAGCACCGAAAGTTGCGAACATTATCGTGGATGTTCTCTACTAAATCCTTTCAGCAAAAATATGGCAATATCGCAAAATGATCAAGTATGACACATAGAATGGACCTGCTATCCCCGTTTAAATAAGAAAATCTAATTTCAGTAGGCCTTTAAACTACATTTAAACTGGGAGTAGGTGGGTAAGATGTCTTGACCGAGGACACAATGATTAGACTGGTGGAAGCGGTTATCGAACCTGTTAACACTCAATTTGCTGGCACAGCCCAAGTAGTAACGACATTAGCACAAACTGTTGAGAAACACATGTTTTTCTACCGATTGGAGATTGTGTAGGTGAACCAAATGGTGTGACTGGGTGAATCTGTATAATGTTTGTCAAGTCAACCGTGTTTGGAAAAAAAAATACCAGTAATGTTTGTCTTCAAGATTTATATTTATTGGTGTACATTTTCAAAAGATACATGTTGGGACTTTTGGAGAGAGTGGGGCGTATTTGCAAGCTGGGAACGCCTTCGCAAACGAACATTCAGTAGATAGACACAATTAGTGTGTTAAAAAATGTGACTGAGGGGCAAAATAACACCAAAGCATATTATATGGTACATACACTATACGAAGGTCCTGAGTAGTCCTGGGTTCGATCCTGCGCTCAGGATCTTTCTGTGGAGTTTGCATGTTCTCCCCGTGACTGCGTGGATTCCCTCCGGGTACTCCGGCTTCCTCCCACCGCCAAAGGCATACACCTGGGGATAGGTTGATTGGCAACACTAAATGGGCCCTAGTGTGTGAATGTGAGTTTGAATGTTGTCTGTCTATCTGTGATGGGCTTGCGATGAGATGGCGACTTGTCCAGGGTGTACCCCGCCTTCTTCCCGAATGCAGCTGAGATAGGCTCCAGCACCCCCCGCGACCCCAAAAGGGACGAGCGGTAGAAAATGGATGGATTGATGTATAGTACACATTTTTAAACCATCCATCCATCCATTTTCTACCGCTTTTTCCCTTTGGGGTCGTGGGGGGCGCTAGGGCCTATCTCAGCTACACCCTGGACAAGTCGCCACCTCATCGCAGGGCCAAAACAGATAGACAGACAACATTTAACCTATTATAGTAAATTCCTTGATTGTAACAAAAACTAAATTACTAAGAGAAGTGACTGAGAATGTGTTTACTTTATTTATTACACAAAGTATCTAACCACAGTGAAAAATAAATCCACCTACCTAAAGTGCAAGGTGTCCTGTAAACATGACATTTAGCGCAAAAGGTATTTTCACACAGTACAGTCATGGCTTTATTTGGCTGCGATTATGTTTAACCATAAACATTCTTTGCCGTTTATCAATTAAATTGTATTTAATTGAGTCGAAAATAACTAATACACAGCATACATGTAGGATGGGACGACACGGGTGCAAGATGGCGGTACGCTGTCGGGTACTAGCACTAGCTTCGACTGTCCAGTTTGTTCCATTGCGGAATCAAAGCGTAAACCTATTTGAGTTAATATAGAATCGTAAATTCTTACTGGAATTACAACAGGAAAGCAATGCTGATTATGTAAATGCATTTTGGAGAAACTCCTTCGGAGCAATGGAGTTGTGTTACACTGCTAGCCGCATTGACGGCTGGCCTGATTACTAAGCTAAAGGCTAGAAAGTGATTCCAAATCCGTCTGTTCAATCCATCATCATCGTTCATTGTCGTTCATCAGTGGTGACCACCTAATACATTTAAAACTTGTAATGGGATTTTAATTAGTCTGCGGGGCATATTTAGGGATTAATCCTGATTTGTATACGTTTAGCTTATTAGTTTCCTAACTTAGCTTTGTGAATCAAGTCAATTGAAGAGAAACAGAGAGGGTTTCCGAGTTGAATGTAATATATTCATCACAATATTCACCTTTTTTGCAAATGTTGATCCAAAATTGGAGGACGTTAAAGTCAAGCTAGCAGGAGATTTTGGACGTAGCAAACGGTGGCACATAATTGCAGCATTGTAGTCCAGGTTCTATTAGAGTGTCGTATAGGCGTTTTAAAATGACTTGCGTATATTTGATATCCACTGACAGTTTTGTAACATAACCGTAGAAAGTTCTGTGCAAAAGTCTTATTCCACCCCTCATTTTATCTTATTTGGATGTATTATTATTACTCAGTATGGCTTCAAAAACATGTGCACAATGTGTGTTTATTTACTTTTTGACATTTTAAAGGCCTACTGAAATGAGATTTTCTTATTTCTATGTGTCATACTTGATCATTTTGCGATATTGCCATATTTTTGCTGAAAGGATTAGTAGAGAACATCCACGATAAAGTTCGCAACTTTTGGTGTTAAGAGAAATGCCCAGCCTCTACCGGAAGTCGCAGACGATGACGTCACCCGTGTGGGGGCTCCTCACATATTCACATTATTTTTAATGGGGGCCTCCAACAAAAAGTGCTATTCGGACCGAGAAAACGACAATTACCCCATTAATTTGAGCGAGGATGAAAGATTCGTGTTTGAGGATATTAATAGCGACGGACTAGAAAAAAAAAAGATTAAAAAAAAAAGTAAGAAAAACCCGATTGCATTGGGACGGATTCCAATGTTTTTAGAGACATTTACTAGGATAATTCTGGGAAATCCCTTATCTTTCTATTGTGTTGCTAGTGTTTTAGTGAGTTGAATAATACCTGATAGTCGGAAGGGTGTCTCCACGGGTGTCTTGACGCGCAGTGTCTCAGGGGAGTCGACGGCAGCTATGGACGGCACAAGCTCAGCTTTTCTCCGTTAAGAAATGACTTTTCAACCACAATTTTCTCACCGAAACCTGCTGGTTGACATTTGGTAGGGATCCATGTTGGCTTGACCGCGCTCTGATCCATAGGAAAGTTTCACCCCCAGGAATTTCAAACAAGGAATCACCGTGTGTTTGTGTGGTTAAAGGCTAAAGCTTCCCAACTCCATCTTTCTACTGTGACTCCTCCAATACTAATTGAACACATTGCAAATGATTCAGCAACACAGATCTCCAAAATACTGTATAATTATGCCATTAAAGCAGACAACTTTTAGCTGTGTGTGTGTGCAGCTCTCATATTTCATAACAGCCCGTGACGTCACGCGTACACGTCATCATTACGCGACGTTTTCAAGAAGAAACTCCCAGGAAATTTAAAATTGCAATTTAGTAAACTAAAAAGGCCGTATTGGCATGTGTTGCAATGTTAATATTTCATCACTGATATATAAACTATCTATCAGACTGCATGGTGCGTAGTAGTGGGTTTCAGTAGGCTGTTAACGAAAGGGTTTCAAGTGGATAATGAATAAAACCAACGTTCTTGTCTATGTATTAGAATATTGTAGTTACCAGCGACCTTTTTTGAATAACACACCTCAGACATTGGAACAATAAACACATTTCTGAGAAGAGGCCGGCTAATATATATTATTTTCATTCACTAGAGAATAATGCCTGCCTCTTTTTATTTGTCCCACCTTCGAGGAAGAAACATTTGGTAGACAAGGTCGAGGATGATATTGATCATTTTTAATGCAGCGAGAGAAACAAATCATTCTTTGCGTCAGCTTGGTGAAGAGTTTTGTCAGATGTTACAATACGACACGTCACATGTTTACACTTTCTCATTACGACATTTTCCAAAAAGAAGTAGGAATAAGCAGAGTTTATTTAATCCTACTCCGTTTTGTATCATAAGAATTACTAACACATTTGTTGCTATTCATTCTGTAACACGACAATGATTAAATCAATAAAATAAATCAGTAAATAAATAAATAATATACAGCAGTATACTTTGAAATGTTGGCAATGTGAAGGCCCACAAAACAGGGGGAAGGAGACAAACAACAAGAAGACATTTATCAATAATTAAAAGAAAAAAAGTATATATATATATATATATATATATATGTCTTAATATGGATTATCCAGAGAATAGTGCTTGATACAGGGGTAGAGCACAATATGTATGTGTGGAGAAATCACAAGACTACTTCATCTCTACAGAACTGTTTCATGAGGGGTTCCCTCAATCATCAGGAGATTGAGGGAACCCCTCATGAAACAGTTCTGTAGAGATGAAGTAGTCTTGTGATTTTTCCCACACACACATATATATATATATATATATATATATATATATATATAAATATATATATATATATATGTATATATATATATATATATATATATATATATATATATATATATAGGTAGATAGATAGATAGATAGATAGATAGATAGATAGATAGATAGATAGATAGATGGATAGATAGTATGTATATGTATATATATATATATATATACATATACATACTGTATATGTATATATATATACACACACACATATATATATATATATTTATATTAAGGCTGTTAAAGTTAACGCGATAATAATAATAGAGAAAAGGCGTCATCCCTGCAGCATACGCCTGCTGCGAGCGGCGTTCTAGAGGTGGGTGGTACTTGACTTTCGTGTTCAGATTATGATAAAGGTGCAGGGATAATAAAGCATTTAGTTTGTTACTGTGACTGATTTAGTCAGTAAGATGACATAAAAGCTCAACAGGAATAAAAGACAGTCGTTTAAAGTCCAAATTAGCCTTTTTAATTGCAAAGAGTCATCCGACATCAAAACATGACACTTTCTCAAGCCAATCACATTTTCCGGCTTCAAAATAGAAGCGCTACACTATACACCCTGTTTAACTACATTTACAATAAAAACATAAAAAACATTTTTAATTACGATCATGCTTTGTCTTTAAGGATGGGCAGCGGATCTGGTACCGAAACCAGTCGAAGCAGACATCCTCTAAGTAATCTTGCAACCCATTAATGTTTCATGACAAAAACCCAACACTGCTAAATAGAAAACGCTCTAAAGTGTGGCTCGTCTTTTCCAAATGTGATGCAGATTACCCTTGCTGCAATATTTGTGACGTAAACATCAAGGTGGCGGGAAATACTTCTGGAGAAGCACTTGGTTAAACACAGGATTTTGCTCATGTACACCTCCTGCATTTGGCAGCTTTAGGGACACGGCTGCAGCCAAGAAATGGAATTAACAATTGGTGAGGATAATAGCAACATCATCATTCTCTATGTCTGCTCCAGGTAAAAAGGCTATTTTATAAGATTACGTTAACTTTGCATTTTAACTTACAATAGCTTAACTTGCATAATCAGCTTGGTTCATCGTACTGTACATTGTAATGTTAATGTTAAGTTTTTGCTGCACTTTCATTTTTTATTTTAATACTTTTGAAAAATAAAAACATCTGTCTGGCTGAAATATTGTGTAAATAATTTTATAAAAAATAAATAAAGTTTTTAAATAAAGCAGCCTACCGGGAAAAATAAAATTATGGTACCAAGTACTTAAGTATAAAACCCACCATCAAAACAGAACAATAATAGTGTCACTTAAATAAAATAAAGGTTGCAGTATTCCAAGTTTTAAATAAAGCAGCATACAGGAAAAATAAAATAATGGTACCAAGTACTAAATAAAATCATGAAAACAATAATACTGCAGCAAACGCAACCCCAAATGCAACTCAAACCCACTCTTCCTCCTCCTCCCCTTCTTCTTCCTCCTTTTCCTCCCCCTCCTCTCCCTCACCCCCCTCATCATCATCCTCCTCTTCAATCACAAGTTCATTGAGGAACTGCTGTTCCTCATCACCTCCATCCTCTTCCTGAACCACAGCATCACCCTGCTGTCTAGCCCTCAACAGCATCTCTCTGCCTGTCTGACATGGCTGTCCCTCATTGAGGCAGTAAATGAGTTGGTCCTCACTCCCATCAGCTGCCACCGTCAGCCCACACACCTTGTAGGATACCAGAAAGCAACAATCAGCTATGGCTACTGTTTGCAACACACGCACACACACACAAACACACACACACACATACACATACCCAGCCAGCCTACCTTGAGTGAGTTGATTAGAGTGTCCCGATCCAGAGCATCCCAGGCTCCCAGGACCCAGTTGACCAAGAGGCCGCGGGAAGGGGCTCTCAGGTTCCCTGACATGGTGAAGGTATCGTCTTTATCACCAGCCATCCAGTTATCATAGCAGTCACGGAGCTGTGCTTTGAAAGGGCCATTCCACACAACATCAGGGGCCTGCAGGTACTTTGTGCAACCTCCAGATATAACAGCCATTTTAATGTTGTAGCCCCTTTTGAGCTCTGCTTTCGTGGCCTCGCTGATATGGCATCGGTACGAGGCCCATGCAAGTAGCCTCGGTCCCAAGTGAAATTTCCCCACTGCCCTCTGGAGCCAATCCTTTGTCAGGTCATCATTAAACCATCCATTCTTGGAGGAAGCTATGATCACCCCGGGGATGCTCTGCATAGCCTTTACATCACAGACAGCACCTTTAAACACAATGTAAGACTTCAGCTTTGTCCCGTCTGCTTTGGCTGCAAGATCCACCGTGACGCGTGCCTTCTTGCGGCCGTTGGTTTTGAGGCAGATGGAGCGGGCGCCCCTCTCATTGACCGTACTAAAACCAACCAAGTCAAACCAGACGGCTGTTTCATCCGTGGCGATGATATTCTTGGGCTGGATTTTCTTGGCCTCTATCTGTTTAGTAGAGAAAACGAAGAAGTTGACAACCTTCTTGACGGGAGCGTCCTTCTGTGCAACAGTTGTTCTCCTCCTGAGGGTAAAGTTGTTCCGATGCAGGAATCGATTAAGCCACCCACTCGTTGCATGAAACACCACCCCGGTATCTCTCGTGTCACTCGCGGTGGCATACAACTCCTTGGCCTTGATGCGGATCATTTTGCGCGACACACGGTGTTTCAGTCCACGAACGTGATGTATCCACTGACACAAATTAGCATCAAGCTCGTCGCTCACTTTTTTCCTACCTCTACCAGATAAGCGAGCCCGTTTTCCATCGATTGCAGACTGAGGTAGTAGTTCTCCCTTTTTCCATTCGCGTACATGTTTTGGGTAAACGTTAAACTGCCTGGCCGCTGCCAAACCAGAATTATGCTCCGCATACTTCACAACCGCTAGCTTGAACTTTAAGTCAAACTTTCTGTTCTTCTACCCCCTTAAAGTATTCCTGTCCATCAGTTGAGGTGCACTGCTATTCATGGGCTATTATTAGGAAGAGGCGTTTAATTCACAAAATGGGCTCAGACCCCGGGCGGCTATTAGGACATGGGCGGTTATTTGCCCAAGGGCATTTACTTGGTAATATACGGTATATATATATACATACATACATACATATATATATATATATATATATATATATATATATATATATATATACACTCACACACACACACTAGAAAACAAATAAGAATGAAAGATGTAAAAAAGATGTAAAACATAAAAAGCCCTAAAAAATTATGAACAAGTACAAACAACCAAAAAATTACATGCAGGCTCAAGGAAACAACTTGTTCCTAAAATGAATGTCATATTTTGGCAAACTTTGCATCAGAACCCCAATAGCAGTGCCTTATCTTTTCCACCTTCATGAAGGGCAGAACATCTCTTATCCAAGTTGAGTGAGAGGGGAGGCCTGGATTCTTCCAGCGAGCTAGTACATTTTGAATAATGAAGCCTTACTGTACTCCTGAACCTTTCCATCAGGCAAACTTACTTTGCTGGCATGGAAAATTGCAACATTACCTAGAGGCAGCCCGGCGAAGTCTGCTCTTGGTGTTTTTTCAAGCACTTAATGATAGAGTGCCAAATGACAGAGAGCCTAATTGATCCACTGGAGAATCGACTGACAGATCAGTCGTGATGTTACGTGCAATAAAAATAGTAAAATATGTTACCGTTTGACCCTACGTAAATTGGCGCTCCGAAGTAACTTCGGAATTCGGTCTATACCTATAAAAGTATCAAATTCAGCAGCTATTCGAAGATTGCAAAAAGACAACACAAAGGATGCCATTTTGATATTTTCGGGACCTATGTGGACATCACTGCTCATGTATTTACACTTTTGTGTTTCCACAAGGAGACCTTCCACATGCTTATTTTTGTTCACACAACCATACATTTGCATTTTTTTTCCTGCAGACTTTGTCATAGCTGGAGCGAGGAACCACATCTGGTGTTGGCCTGATTACAGAACAAGGAAGAAAAATCTTTAAGGGGACATTGTGAATCGTTCTTTTAATTCAGGCTACGTTTTCCAAGGACTAAAGCAAGGGGAAAGTCTGCTCTAATTACTCGGACGAGTACTGTAATGAATACTTTAACGGGATGTGGATAAACCTGATGTGTGCAAACGCCACATTATTGTCTGAGGTTACTATCATTGTGAAGTGATTCCAACACACACATTTTAACAACTGTTTTGTGACCTGCATATTTAGTGATCCCATATGCCATTAACAGAAATAATGGCTCTATTTACTTGCTGTCTCGCTCGCCCTCTTTTCCTTCAGTAACGTTTCCCTCCTTTCTTCCCACTGAAGTCGACCTCGCTCCTTCCAGCTGCCATGTTTTTGTTATCGGCGGAGACAAATGAGGAAGCGGAGAGAGGACGCCTCAGGGCTTGTGTCCTCGCATCTTCACCTTTCTCTTCATTGTCCCTTCCCTACCGTGTTCTTTATCCTCCATATATTTGAGTGACAGCTGGCAGCCAGTAGGATACAGTGGTCATGCCAAACCATGTGCCTCTTTTTTTGCCAAGTGACAAGAAATTGCACACTTGAGCATGGCTGTCGCATGCGTGCCAAAGCTGTTAATTCCCCGGTGCACCTTATTGGATACACGTGCACACCCTGGCCGTCACATGTTTTTATTTTATTTATTTAGCCTTTACTTAGGGACAGCACGGTGGCAGAGGGGTTAGTGCTTGTGCCTCACATAATGAAGGTCCTGAGTAGTCCTGAGTTCAATCCTGGGCTCGAGATCTTTCAGTGTGGAGTATGCATGTTCCCCCCCGTGACTGCGTGGGTTCCCTCCGGGTACTCCGGCTTCCTCCCACCTCCAAAGACATGCACCTGGTGATAGGTTGATTGGCAACACTAAATTGGCCCTAGTGTGTGAATGTGAGTGTGAATGTTGTCTGTCTGTCTGGGTTGGCCCTGCAATGAGATAGCGACTTGTCCAGGGTGTACTCCGCCTTCCGCCCGAATGCAGCTGATATAGGCCCCCCCCCGTTGTTTATGTTTTTTGTTTGCCCTTCTTTAAAAAAAACAGCTCAGTTTTTTTATATGGCAAACACAAAATATGCAACATTTTCCCCCAAAAATATCTCAAATTGGAAAATTTAACGTGACGTAATTGGAACATTTAATAGGTCAATAATTCATACTGACATTGATTTTGATTCATTATTATTTTTTAAAGAAAGAAACAACCTGCATGGCAGCTTTGTATTATTAGAGCAGTGGTTCTTGACCTGGGTTCGATCGAACCCTAGGGGTTCGGTGAGTCGGCCTCAGGGGTTCGGCGGAGGTCAAAACACACCAAACTCATCGTGTAAATCGGCGTATTACGGATACAGCAACAGCTGCC
Organism: Nerophis ophidion; assembly: GCF_033978795.1. Lineage (NCBI taxonomy): Eukaryota > Metazoa > Chordata > Actinopteri > Syngnathiformes > Syngnathidae > Nerophis > Nerophis ophidion. Next base: position 34,484,978 of record NC_084614.1, on the reverse strand, counting down.
TGATTTGCAGGTGTGTAATTTGTTTTGAGTTGGTTTTCTTGTTTGAACAAGGTGATGTTCATGCACGGTTCATTTTGTGCACCAGTAAAAAAAAAACATGGTAACACTTTAGTATGGGGGACATATTCACCAATTATTAGTTGCTTATTAACATGCAAGTTAGTAACATATTGGCTGTTAACTAGTCATTAAGTACTAATTAATGCCTTATTTGGCATTATAACCCTAACCCTCTAACTGTAAATTAGGTCTTAATTACTTACAATATTTTCCCCTAGTGTCCAAATAACTCTAAATTGTCCTTTATATTACTTTTGACGTTTTAAAAAATTTGTCGCGGGGGGTGCTGGCGCCTATCTCAGCTACAATCGGGCGGAAGGCGGGGTACACCCTGGACAAGTCGCCAACTCATCGCAGGGCCAACACGGATAGACAGACAACATTCACACTCACATTCACACACTAGGGCCAATTTAGTGTTGCCAATCAACCTATCCCCAGTTGCATGTCTTTGGAAGTGGAGGAAGCCGGAGTACCCGGAGGGAACCCACGCATTCACGGGGAGAACATGCAAACTCCACACAGAAAGATCCCGAGCCTGGGATTGAACCCAGGATTGCAGGACCTTCGTATTGTGAGGCAGACGCACTAACCCCTCTTCCACCGTGAAGCCCGGACTGTGCGCCCCTCCATTAAAAAAAATTACTCTGGCAAAAATATTTTTTAAAAACACAATAATATAGTGCAATTTACCATTTTTGGTAGAAACTACCATGCAAGATGCATATTAATCATTTTGTTTTTTTTTCTGCCACTGATCCCAACCTTTACTCAGAGAACATAATAATTATTTAAAGTGCATTCATTTTTCACAGACCATTTTAGTTTGTACAGTTGGACCGGATGTGACATATAGCATTATTATTGTGAAGGCTGGTGTGTAAAAAGGACCTCTTGCTGGTGGTTGCGTAGGAACAAGACTCCCCTCGACAAGGCGGTTGACAACAAAAAAGTGCCTCTCGTGTTTCTGCTTTGCCTGCACTACATCTTACAAGGCTCTGAGTGGCAATAGTTTATTATTTAGAGGGCTTTAATACTCACTTACTTGCAATGAAAGTGTCTCTCTCCACTACAGTTCTGCCTCCTACAGGTAGCAATGCTGCTGCTGACTGCTGTGTTGATCAACACTTGATTAGCTGTCATTTAGAGAATGCTTAACATTGACACCTTGGCTAGTTTTGATAAAACTGTTTCTTCTTGCCGTCTCCTCTCCTTTTATAAAAAACTTCCAAAATCACGCCAGTTAGTGTCTTTCGCAATCAAGTTTGCACATGTGCAGTAACATGGAATAGCTTGAGAAGGGAGAGGGTGCAGTGTTGCCAACTCCTCAGTTGTTAAAGTAGCTATTGGCTGTTATAAAAGTCGTTAGAAGTTGCTCGATGACATCATTGCCTCATTTGCATAATTTATTGCAATGAACATCGTAGGAAAGAGGAACAACATTGTGGGAGGGATAAAAATCAGAATCAGAATCAGAATCAGCTTTATTGTCATTACGCAGGGTAACGAGATTGAGGCCATTCCATACAGTGCAATAAAAGTGAGTTTATTAAAAATGCCAAGAATTAAATAAACTTTCTTCTGTTGATTCTTTGTTGGTGTGCTTAACATTTAATTTAGTTTTGTTTTATGTCAATTTAAAATGCACCAATAAACCGAATCTACTGACTGGCTCTTTAACAAACGATTGGGACGTTGCAATGATTTAATATAGCGTACATTAAATTTCGCTTTGTAAGCCATAGTAAGAATCCCATTGGCTTCGTGCATGAACAGTCTGTACTTTGAGTGGCGAGGATCTGCGCTCTGCGAGAACAGCAGCAGCACCAGCTGCAGTTAGACGGGCCGCCTCTTAGTGCTTTGGAACGGGGCGTGGGCTCATGGCGGATCTTGCCACTGCTCGTTGTGGAGAGTAACTGTAGCCTGGTTTCACCTCAGTCTCCAAGACATGAAAAAAGCCTCCAATAACACCGGAAAAAGTTGCTAGTTTTGTGACTAGTCGCTGTTAACTGTTAGCTATTAGCAACAAGGTCGACAAGTTGGCAACACAAACATAAATAAATATGATTTAAATGGGGCTTCACGGTGCCTCACAATACGAAGGTCCTGAATAGTCCTGAGCTCAATCCCGGGCTCGGGATTTTCTGTGTGGAGTTTGCATGTTCACCCCAAGAATGCCTGGGTTCACTCCGGGTACTCCGGCTTCCTCCCACCACCAAAAACATGCACCTGGGGATAGGTTGATTGGCAACACTAAATTGGCCCTAGTGTGTGAATGTGAGTGTGAATGTTGTCCGTCTATCTGTGTTGGCCCTGCGATGAGGTGGAGACTTGTCCAGGGTGTAACCCGCCTTCTGCCCGATTGTAGCTGAGATAGGCGCCAGCGCCCCCTGCGACCCCAAAAGGAAATAAGCGGTAGAAAATGGATGGATGGGCATCTTTATCGTATTTTAAGAGATGTTTTGAGGCCCTGCAAACGCCACAACACAACAACATGATGCCACAAGACAACATCTTCACGCTATAGCACGAGTGCAAAAGCCACAACAAATTACTGTACAAAAGCCACAACCACAACAGGAAGCCATGACGCAATAACAATAAGCCAAAACACAACATAAAGATGCGACGAAAGTGACAGCGGACAAGTTTCAGCGGCGAACCGACTTCCTCAGGCGGAAAGTTGAAAACGGTGTAATGAAAGAAGTTGGAAAAGTAAGTAAAGTGTGACCACTTTTTCAGTCATAAATAACTGTTTTTTTTATTTATTTAATTTTTTAAAATATTACTAATATACTATGGTCACTGTGCCGTTTTCAACCTTTCGCCGCAGGCACACATAGTCCATCTGCAAAACTTGTTCAGCGGTCACTCGTGTTGTCAATTCCGCTATGTCTTCAAGTTGTGTTTGGGCGTTTGTGTTTGATGTGGCTTTTGCAACTGTGCTGTAGCTGAAAGTTGTGTTGTTGCTTTATGATATTGTCACATTTGCATTTGTTGTGACCTTTCTCGGCCACCGTAGGTATCCGCCATTGTAGGTTTGCTGACTGATGGCGATGACACCATAGACAGGTAGACAGACTTGAATCACGAACATTGAAAGTCAGCACGGTGAAACAGGGGTTAGTGCATCTGCCTCACAATACGACGTTCCTGAAGAGTCCTGAGCTCAATCCCGGGCTCGGGATTTTCTGTGTGGAGTTTGCATGTTCACCCCATGACTGCCTGGGTTCACTCCGGGTACTCCGGCTTCCTCCCACCACCAAAAACATGCACCTGGGGATAGGTTGATTGGCAACACTAAATTGGCCCTAGTGTGTGCATGTGAGTGTGAATGTTGTCCGTCTATCTGTGTTGGAAGTGGCGACTTGTTTAGGGTGTACACTGCCTTCCGCCCGAATGCAGCTGAGATATGCTCCAGCTACCCCCCTTGACCCCAAAAGGGGACAAGCGGTAGGAAATGGATGGATGGCATTGAAAGTGTTAAACTTCATATAAAGTCTGCCGTGTTTGAATCTAGAGTTTTCCTCTTATTAGTATGAATACAATCGATCGATTGCCTTTTAAAACGATGTTGGATTGATACCTATCTACGGTAGGCAAACCTGCCGTCCGCAGATCAGTGTAGTTGAATCATAGGAGTATGAATCAATATACTGTGTCAATATATCAATTAATCGTTACTTTTAGGGGACATTAATGAATTACAGCTACCAAAAGCTAAAGTACCACAAAATGGGGAATAAAACATTGTACCTACATTTTACATGTTTATATTCCAATGTTCACCAAAATGTAATTGGATCTTGCTATGCACAATGCACCACCTATTTACATTTAGAATAATCATTGGTGTATTTTTGGCATGATCTGTCATGGCAGTTATTAGTTTATTGTACTTTGTTTTATTTCGTCCTGAGGTCTTCCCTTGTGTTGCATCTAATGTTGATGTACCTACAAAAAAAAAAAGTACAATCCCAGTTTTCAAATGAGTTGGGACAATTAAAACTCGCCCCCCGATTGTTTCAAGCGGCATGCAAAATGAATGAATGAAGAGTTCATATGCCATTACATGGTTCGTTTTCAAAGGTATTTTTAGCGCGATGTAAATATTTGTAAACCTAAAAGGTGGCAAATAAAGGCGTTCGTAAATCGGGGTTCTACTGTATGTACCAATGAGTGGTTTAGGTATGAAAGAGTTACGTAAGGAGCTTTACAAACTTTAATTTTCCTAGCGGAGTCTGACCAGATGTTGCACACATCGCTATCGTTATTGTTCTTAATGGCACTTTACAGCTGCTATCTTTGTATGCCTTTTTCAAGACATCAGCGGGATACCCCGATGGACGTCCATTTTTGGTGGACATCTTCTTTAAATCCAATTGGTTGTTGTTTTATGATGCTGTAAAATACTACTTCTGAAGTCTTTTAAAAACAGATATGCCCCAGGTTCGGCGCTCTTGGTAGCATCTTCTGTCTTGTCTCCTTTGCTTTCGTTTTTGATCATGCAGCATTTATGTGATCGTATCATTTTTCCGTTTCATGGTGTTTGTGTTTTTTTTTCCTTCTTTCTATCATTTCTTTATTGCTCCAAGTTGGTCGTCATACCTTCCAACTCTTGTATTGGAGCTGTTTAGATTGCGCAAGTGGTAATAATGTTATGGTAGGTTGTTCCCTTTAGGTTACTATTTCATAAAGTTGCTAATAAAGTTGTCATTGTTTTTATAAAGCTGCAACGAGTACTTTTCTTCCGTTTTCCTGCTCACGTCGCCCTTTTCTGTTCTCCTCTATTAAAGACTTATGCTCCAGGGTTTATAGCACACCGTTAAACGAGGGCTCTTGTAATGATTCTGCAATATGCAAACAGCTCCTTCTATTATACAAACTGCGTCCCCCCAACCCCCTGCCCCAGTCTATGCAAAAACACTGACTCTTTACACAAAATGGAACACAGCTGAGTCCAAGATGAGTCTTGAATATGTGAAAACTATGATTACTCTTTCTCAATTTTACTTTCTCCAAGTTTATTCCACAATAAAACATCAAACATTTCCTTTCATTTTGTCACCCAACATGAGAAGTGAGTTGGGTCAGGATCTCTGGTTGATGTAGACTGAACAGCAATAGTGAAAATCCTAGATCTTATTAGTGTTCCGCGGAGGCGAGATTGCTGAATTTCCCAACAATTTATGGAAGGGAAGAGGTCAGTGATTGCAAAGGAAAATGGACACAAGATTAAAAGGAATACGCAGCAGAATAGAACACAAGGGCAGGAATGACATGCCCACACTCGATATTGAAGTGTAATCTAGGATTATTCTGCTGTAGGCGGAGGGCATGTCCACTAAAATACTCAAAGGAATGAATAGGAAAAACAGGACGAGGACACAAAACTCTGCTGCAAACTTGAACCTTGTGGGATGAAGCGACACAAGCGCTAATGAAAAAACAGGGTTGTAAAGATTTGTTGTTTCGCTTCGACATCACACACAAACCAAACACACGCCACAATAATCCACCAGAAGACAAAGCCTCACCACAAATGCTTCTACGGAAATGTAATGTTGATCTGACACCGATTAGAATGATCATTATTAGGGCCGTCAAACGATTAAAATACTGGCTGGCTGGGTGGCTCCACTTCGGTCGGGACTCTCCCCACTATATTGGATCCACCTTGGACTGGACTCTCACGGTTGTGTTGGATCCACTATGGATTGGACTTTCAAAGTGGGGGGGGTTTACCCACATATGAGGTCCTATCCAAGGTTTCTCATAGCCATCATTGTCACTGTCACCGACGTCCCATTGGGGTGAGTTTTCCTTGCCCTAATGTGGGCTCTACCGAGGATGTTGTTGTGGTTTGTGCAGCCCTTTGAGACACTGGTGATTTAGGGCTGTATAAAAAAACATTGATTGATTGATTGATAAAATACTGAATCGCTAATAATCACTCTTTGTTCATAGTTAACGCAAAATTAATCACGATTAATTGCAAATAGATATAATTTTTCATCATTAACAAGTATCCCCTAGACCAGTGGTTCTCATATTGGGGTATGCGTACCCCTGGGGGTACTTGAAGGTATGCCAAGGGGTACGTGAGATTTTTTTTTTATATTCTAAAAATAGCAACAATTCCAAAATCCTTTATAAATATATTTATTGAATAATACTTCAACAAAATATGAATGTAAGTTCATAAACTGTGAAAAGAAATACAACAATGCAATATTCAGTGTTGACAGCTAAATTTTTTGTGGACATGTTCCATAAATATTGATGTTATAGATTCATTTTTTGTGAAGAAATGTTTAGAATTAAGTTAATGAATCCAGATGGATCTCTATTACAATGCCCAAAGAGGGCACTTTAAGTTGATGATGATTACTTCTATGTGTAGAAATATTTATTTATAATTGAAACACTTGTTTATTTTTCAACAAGTTTTTAGTCATTTTTATATCTTTTTTTCCAAATAGTTCAAGAAAGACCACTACAAAAGAGCAATATGTTGCACTGTTATACAATCTAATAAATCAGAAACTGATGACATAGTGCTGTATTTTACTTCTTTATCTCTTTTTTTCAACCAAAAATGCTTTGCTCTGATTAGGGGGCACTTGAATTAAAAAAATGTTCACAGGAGGTACATCACTGAAAAAAAGGTTGAGAATCACTGCCGTAGACATATACTGTTCAAGTTTTTATTAGCATGAAGCAGTTTGCTTTAATTAATTGTTTTTTTCAACGTTGTGCTTTGTTAAACAACTTAACACAAAAAGGACGTAAAATTACAATTAGAAAAATTTCCTGCTGTGCGTTCTTGTCTTGCCAGATGGTGTATTTTTGTAGGAACTGCAGAATGTGTATTACTGCTGTAGAAGCACCTGCATTCAGAGGTGGAGCTACACTTTCATCTTTAGATACCAGTTTCACACATTAATAACACAAAATTTGGATGGTATGATCATGGTCTGATTGTCAAAAATGTTTGGTAATGTAAAATGTGATATTTCTACCTGCTTCTGATTGTCTGTACATTACATGTTGTACAAGTTAATTGTATTCATATCTCTGCATGACAATGTTTTAACCTACTCTATTTATTAATAAAGTCTATTATTCTGTCTGCTAAACATTTTGTAATTGAGGGCTATCAATTGGAACATGTTATAAAAGAACATACACTTTATTTCAGTAAACGGGATGTAAAGTATAGCGCTATTATTGTGAAGCTGGAAGTGGGTGATTGGTTTAGGAGGAGGTGTTTGACTTCTTTTGCTGTGGTGCCTCTGTCTTTCGGCTGTGCTAAGATTTTATTATATCTTACTAAAGCAGTTAGTGGAACAATCTTTTTAATGCGCTCAACTGTATTCAAAACACAGAAGTCAAGCTCGTCATCTCTGCAAGCGGCAAAGCACGCCATCATGCATTAGCTCCAACGATGTTTTCTCACGGTGATCGAAAATTAAAATGTCTTTTTTTTGTGTCGGTAAAACGACCTGCCACGACTTTGGATCCAGGATTTCCATCATGACACTTTTTCTTTGAGCATTTCTGCTCGCTATTTTCCCGTTATTGGCTCAACACTAACTGAACGTCATTACATTTTCCCACACTACGGAGTGGACCAAGGGTCAAAATGAAGTTGAGTGCCGTCAAAGGAACTTCTAGTTAAAGGCCTACTGAAATGAGATTTTCTTATTTAAACGGGGATAGCAGGTCCATTCTATGTGTCATACTTGATCATTTCGCGATATTGCCATATTTTTGCTGAAAGGATTTAGTAGAGAACATCCACGATAAAGTTCGTAACTGGAGAAAAGCCCTGCCTCAACCGGAAGTCGCAGACGATGACGTCATGTGTTGATGGCTCCTCATATATTCACATTGATTTTAATGGGAGCCTCCAACAAAAACAGCTATTCGGACAGAGAAAACGACAATTTCCCCATTAATTTGAGCGAGGATGAAAGATTCGTGTTTGAGGATATTGATAGCGACGGACTAGAAAAAAAAAAAAAACGCGATTGCAATCGCGTTGCATTGAGACGGATTCATATGTTTTTAGAGACATTTACTCGGATAATCCTGGGAAATCCCTTATCTTTCTATTGTGTTGCTAGTGTTTTAGTGAGTTTAACAGTACCTAATAGTCGGAAGTGTACGTCCACAGCCGGGTGTTGACGCACAGTGTCTCTGGGAAGTCAATGGCAGCTGTACGGGAGGCACAAGCTCAGCTGATATCCGGTAAGTGCCGACTTTTTAACCACAATTTTCTCACCAAAACCTGCTGGTTGACAAGTGGTCGGGATCCATGTCTGCTCTGATCCATAGCAAAGTTTCAGCTCCGGGAATTTTAAACAAGAAATCACCGTGTGTTTGTGTGGCTAAAGGCTGAAGCTTCCCAACTCCATGGTTCTACTTTGACTTCTCCAATATTAATTGAACAAATTGCAAAAGATTCAGCAACACAGATCTACAGAATACTGTGTAATTATGCCGTTAAAGCAGATTACTTTTAGCTGTGTGTGTATGCAGTGCTCATATTCATAACAGCCAGTGACATCACGTGTACACGTCATCATTACGCGAAGTTTTCAAGAAAAAAGTCCCGGGAAATTTAAAAGTGCAATTTAGTAAACTAAAAAGGCCGTATTGGCATGTGTTGCAATGTTAATATTTCATCATTGATATATAAACTATCAGACTGCGTGGTGGGTAGTAGTGGGTTTCAGTAGGCCTTTAATGCGTTATTATCGGTGTAGCTGCTGACAGAAGCACATTGTATACATGTTATATAATTTCATAGTTGGTTAGAATAAATCAATAAAATGTATAAATATAAGTTCATATACAGTATACATATAATGTGATTAAAAATGTATTTTATTTGGTATATGTTAACTTTATTTTTGTTACAAAACCCATGTAAATTGGAGAGAAACATATTTTTTGTTTCCGGTTTGGTCACATTGTTGGGGGGACAATTAATATGTGACGGAATAAGGGAAGCAGCATGAGACAGCAAACATTTGATGGAAGAGATTATGGAGTTTCGGCTTCAAAAGAAACTTTATTCCCTCAGAGTTTGTGAGGCCAATGCTGTATGATTATTTCTGATAATGTATGTGAAATCTATGTGTTTTCTTTTATTTGATGTCAGACTTATTGTAAGTTCTGTTTTTCTCATTCATTAGTTCTGACCGCATTATTTTGGCATGGAGAAGAAGGAGAAGGCGTGGCTGAAATAAGTGTCTGTTTAACAAAAACGAACAACATGAGCATTGATTACTACCTCGGAGGGAGTAACAATCAGAACTTAGCCTACATCGCGCTGTATTATAATGTGCCTTTTAAATACCTTGATGTAGTCTTTTAAATTACAACAATGTTGTCTCACGGCGATCGAAAATTAAATTGTCTTTTTTTTGTGTCGGTAAAACGACTTGCAATAACTTTGGATGTGGGATTTCCGTCATGCCCTCTTTACTTTGAGCATTTCTGCTCGCTATTTCCCCGCTTTTGGCTCAACACTAACTGAACGCCATTACATTTTCCCGCACTACGGAATGGACCAAGGGTCAAAATGAAGTCTGGGTGCATGCGCGTTAATCGTGTGTTAAAAAAATTTGCGTCGTCAAAGTAACTTCGAGTTGAAGGCCTACTGAAACCCACTACTACCTACCACGCAGTCTGATAGTTTATATATCAATGATGAAATATTAACATTGCAACACATGCCAATACGGCCTTTTTAGTTTACTAAATTACAATTTTAAATTTCCCGGGAGTTTCGTCTTCGAAACGTCGTGTAATGATGACGTGTACGCAAGACGTCACAGGTTTTTAGGAAGTATGAGCGCTGCGCACACACACAGCTAAATGTCGTCTGCTTTAACGGCATAATTATACAGTTTTTTGGACATCTGTGTTGCTGAATCCTTTGCAATTTGTTCAATTAATATTGGAGAAGTCACAGTAGAAAGATGGAGTTGGGAAGTTTTAGCCTTTAGTCACACAAACACACGGTGATTCCTTGTTTAAAATTCCTGGAGGTGAAACTTTCCTATGGATCAGAGCGCGGTCAAGAGAACATGGATTCCGACCACATGTCAACCAGCAGGTTTCGGTGAGAAAATTGTGGTTAAAAAGTCAGTTCTTACTGGAGAAAAGCTGAGCTTGTGTCGTCCATAGCTGCCGTCGACTCCCCTGAGACACTGTGCGTCAACACACCCGTGGAGACACCCTTCCGGTAATATTAAACTCACTAAAACACTAGCAACACAATAGAAAGATAAGGGATTTCCCAAAATTAATCTAGTAAATCTGTCTAAAAACATCGGAATCCGTCCCAATGCAATCGCGTTTTTTTTTCTTTTTTTCTAGTCCGTCGCTATCAATATCCTCAAACACGAATCTTTCATCCTCGCCGAAATTAATGGGGAAATTGTCGTTTTCTCGGTCCAAATAGCACTTTTTGTTGGAGGCTCCCATTAAAAACAATGTGAATATGTGAGGAGCCATCAAACATGTGACGTCATTGTCCGCGACTTCCGGTAGAGGCAGGGCATTTCTCTTAGGACCGAAAGTTACAAACTTTATCGTGGATGTTCTCTAGTAAATCCTTTCAGCAAAAATACGGCAATATCGCAAAATGATCAAGTATGACACATAGAATGGACCTGCTATCCCTGTTTATATAAGAAAATCTCATTTCAGTAGGCCTTTAACTCGTTATTATCGGGTTAACTTTGACATCCCTAATAATTATCAATATAAAAATACTTGTGCAAAAGACTACCCTAAAATATGTGATTGTCTTTTGCTGGTAAACATAAGTGTTTCTGACTCAGGCAGACACTGACACTAATGTTTGGCCTTAAAACCTACGTGCAATGCTGCGTTTATTACTTATTTCTCGCACAGCAGCAACAATGAACCTACTAACTCATTGGCAGAAACTTGATTGGTAAAACTGTAATAACTGGTGCTCGCTTGAAATATTTTTTTAGTCAGAATGTGAATATTTTCCGCCTCTCTTTGTCTTGCAAGACAGGTGAAAGGGCTGCAGGTTTTTTGAATGATGGTTGGACAAGACAAGTTCCTTTGCGATAATCCATTTTTCACAATTTGCTGACAATGTAGAAGAGTGTGAGAGTGAAAGTGGCGCTGTAATATATGGAGTTCGGTGTGTTGTCTTTACTCAGGGCTTTGTTTTGACAGAAAGCTGATTTATCGATGACCTGAAGTGTTCATCTAATGAGCATCGTGCTGAACTCAACTTGAAGCAGCAAAAAAGTTTGGCCGGGCTTTATGGAAGTGTGTAGCTAACAAGTAATTGTGAAAAATGTTGCCACGGTTGCAACTACTGTGTAGAAGAAAAGGTTACTGTTTACTGCTATGTTGTAAAGGAAATGGTTTCTCGAGACGTGCTAATAATGCCCAGGGACGGCAGGGCCTGGACTACAAAAGTGCTAACTATAATTTATGCAACTCATGCTAACTTTTATGTGTTGGTGTGAAACTTAAGGTTTTTTAAGCTTCTTGTCATTACCTTCCTTTACACGATTTTGACTGGTGTTTATCTTCCTGAGCTTCGTGTTATTTCCGTTTTAGCCTCTTGTTTTCAGTTCCTGTCAGCGCTGCCTCCCTCACCTGTCCCTGTTGGCCTATCAGGTTGGTTTTTATGCATTCATCATTACATCTCGTATCTTTTCGTGCACTGTCCGGCTGCAGTTTTATGTTGCGCTTTCCCCGATAAAAGTTTATTTTCATGTACTTTGCCTGCTTTCTCTGCATCATGAGTGCCAGTCAAACAACACAGAGCATAACAAATCAGAAGAGATCGGAGCTGCTTGGTTGTTTATTCAATGCCCGCCCCTATGTGCCAAAAGAAATGAATGCTACATGCGTAGAGGAAAAGAAAGACACATAGCTAGCGCAGAGTCGTCGCGCGTTAGGAGGCCATATTAAAACTACTTTCGTTGTTTGTCATGCAGTCCATTTGATTCTTTTTGATAATAAACTCACTTTCTAAAAGTTGTTTTTTCTTTTTAAATCGTATGTTACATTTTAAAATGGTGCTGTTTGGGGGCAGGAGACGACACAACGACAGGGATAAGCTCAACAGGTTTATTGAACTCAGTGGTATGTTGGGGTGTGTATGCTACTAAGAGTGCATGGTGTAATACGATATGAGGAATTAATAACGTAAATGTTACCAGAGGGTGTTCTTCGTGCATGTTGGATAAAGTCCAGTGGGGCAAGGCAAGAAGGAAGTCCGTAGGCAAACAGGTGTCGAGGATCGAAAGAAGCAGTCCAAAATCCGGGGTCAAGTCCAATGAAGCGAGGCGCACAGCTCGGTCAATGGAGACGCAAGGAATATACTAAGAGTGAATTATGTTCTGGCACTGGATCTTCGGGTCCGGTGGTCTTTATAGCGTCGGCCCTCATCAGACTTAGGTGCGCTGATTGTAGATTGCCCGCAGCCGTGCAGGCATGTGGCTGCGATGCGGGAAGAGCGAGCAGAGGAGTGTCCTGGGGCGCTGCGCTTACTGCAGATGGAATTAGGGATTGCTCATGTGCCGTGACAGAGAGCACCGATTAAATGAATTGTAAGGATTTCAATGGGTGAAGTTGATTTGAGGTACAAGTGTTTTGCGTTCCAACCTCGGTCATAGAACTAACCAGTCAGTGGCAGAACAAATCAGAACAACCGGAGCTTTTAGCTGGGTATTCCGCATACTCGCCTCTCATAGTTTGTGCCCCGCTTGGAGAAGTAGGAAAACTCAATGCAGACGAGAGAAAGAGAGAGAAATAGAGAGAGCGAGAGAGAACACCATCACTACACTTGCTCCATTTTTTTCTTTTTCTTGGTGCTTTGCCACTCCACTTTTATGTTTACCTGGACTGCCACTTGTGTTAAAAGGGCTGTTTGCAACATTTACACAGACGCATGGATGGCGCCAAATTTCCAATGTATTTCACATAGTTCAAACTTGCCAACCATGAGACCTCCGATTTCGTGAGGTGGGGGCGTGGTCGGCGGTGGGGCAGAGGCGTGGTCTGGGGCGTGGTTGGGGCGGGTGCGTGGTTAAGAGGGGAGGGGTGTATATATATATATATATGTCTTGATTGGATTATCCAGAGAATAGTGATCGATACCGTGGTAGAGCGCATATATATATACAGTTATATATGTATGAAATACTTAACTTTCAGTGAATTATAGCTATATATATTTTTTTTATTAAATATATATAAATAAAAGAAATAGTTGAATTTCAGAGGGCACCTATCAAATACACAGTAATAAAAACACAGTTGTTCTACTAACTGTACTGTGTTTGCTGGTTACAAAAAAAAAAACACAACACTTACCTTTCACTATTTGAGTAAAGTCACTTCTGAGTTTCCAGAAGATGGCGCTAGTATGTGCTTTGCCCTGCCGTCTCTCGCTGTCAGCTCTTTTCATTTTTGTGTTGTTTGCGTCTATTTTTGTCTCTGTCAGCTCACTGCTTGTGTATGACCGCCAAACACTGTTGGATCTTTGCCCCTCTCCCACTGATATGATCAACTTCGACGTTGGTTTTTCGACGTCCCAGTCAGCTCCAGGGCTGTGTGTTGGGCCCCACCTGGATTAGCTGCGCCCTTAGACGTGCTGGCCCCCGCCAGGTTCGGTCTTGTGAACGCAAGATCATTGACAAACAAAACGTTTATCCTGAAGGATTTCTTCACTTCCCGCAAACTTGACCTCCTCTGTGTGACGGAAACATGGCTGAGAGCCGGTGAGTCCGCCCCTCTTGATAAACTTCTGCCTCCGGAGTGTTCCTATTTCAATTTTCCGCGGTCGTCCGGCCGAAAAGGAGGAAGATTAGCAGTCGTTTTTAAAAATGACTTTAAATGCTGTCAGATCTGCCTGCAATCCTCCTTTTCAAGCTTCGAACTGTCCATGTTTGAGCTGGGGGGGGCGTGGCCTCCAGCTCCTGCTGAATTTCGTGAGATTTTCGGGAGAACATTTCTTCCGGGAGGTTTTCGGGAGAGGTGCTGAATTCTGGGAGTCTCCCGGAAAATCCGGGAGGGTTGGCAAGTATGATAGTTTATCCAGCTTACTTTTGGCTTCTCATACGTAATGACGTTTGTACGCAACACATGCATGTTCATTAGTCTTAGGTGTTGTTAGCTAGCGCATTAACTTTAGGTGTTGTTAGCTAGCACATTAGCTTTAGGTGTTGTTAGCCAGTGCATTAGCTTTAGGTGTTGTGAACTATCTATTATAACAACAATGAGTACAAATTGTTTATTGCTTCTCTTGAATAGGTTTTGTATGTGTGCTCCCTGCGTGAACGTGTTGAGGAAACTGGGTGAGTGACAGCCATAAACACCAATCATTTTATCCAGGCCGGTAAACTTTTTTTTAATTACAAAAACTTTGTAATTGTGAAAAATATATACAATTGTCAAACATGTGCTCTGTTAAATTACTAATGGTAACATAAGCCAGCTGGTAGCGTTCGTTTTATATTTTGCTTTAAGAAAACACAGAAACACAGAAGTAATAAAAATATTTAATTTAAAAAAAATACAATAATAACAATAAAAATACAAATACAATAAAAAAATACAAACAAATGGTCACAAATAGGTGTAAAAAAATTTAAAAAGTTAGATTTGTTTTATTTAAGAGAATGTGAATTAAAATGGCAGTCATGCTGGATAGTTGGACACGAAAGGTGGGATATACAAAAATGTAATAAAAGCGGACTTTAGTTAGCGGTAAGTTAATCAAATATGAACAAAAGTACACAGCGACAAACTAGTGACATTGGGAGGACGAGAACAAAAAGTTAAAGTACAAAGAAAAAGCTCAACTGAAGTCAGCTAAAAATGGACACAACCAGGAAGGCACACACAGCAAACAGTAAGTATGGTATATGAAAAGTTTGGCAGCAAGAGGTCTGATTAGAAAAGTCCAAACAGGTGAGCGCTAGTGACTGTTCCTCTGGACAAAGCTGGATCAATGTTTGTTGCTACCCAATTGCAAACCGTTTTTTACACTTTCAGTCTGCATACGTTTTCCAATCTGCACTTGCTCACCATCCATCTATCCATTTTCTACCTGCTTGTACCGCTCATTGAATACATTTTTTACCTGCACTACGCCCGGAGTCTCTGCACCCTGGAAAATATTATTGGACAACGGCATCAGTAGACCTGGCCATCACACCAACAGGAAATGAACACAGGCGTTCTGAAAAGACGTAAAAACATCACAATTAAATCGGCATATCGAGCTGCAAGTTCAGGATCCTTGTCACATTGATGATGTAACAACCAAAAGCCACAGAAGGCTCACTTCGAGCACAAGAAGCCATTCTCGGATGCAGAGATATTGAAATAATGCATGACTGAAGTGATGGAGACAATGTTTGAAGGAAAAACAAAAAAAGCGGAAATATCTTTAAAACAGGTGTGTAAAACTATATTTGGGCAACATTTTGACCAAAGTATCATTATTGCAGGTTATGTGGACCACAAGAAAGTGTGTCAACTATAGATTAGCTGCATTCTGTCTATGCATCTTGGGGTAACACTTTAAGTTTCGCTTGCGTTAAAACCTTACCCTTATATTATTGGACAATGGCATTAGTAGGCCTGGCCATCATCTACATCCATCCATCCATCCATCCAGCCATCCATTTTCTACCACATTTCCTTCTTAGGGTCATGGGTGGGCTGGAGCCTATCCCAGCTGCACTCTACACCCCGGACAAGTCGCCACCTCATCACAGGGCCAACACAGATAGACAGACAACATTCACACTCACATTCACACACTAGGGCCAATTTAGTGTTGCCAATCAACCTATCCCCAGGTGCATGTCGTTGGAGGTGGGAGGAAGCCGGAGTACCTGGAGGGAACCCACGCAGTCACGGGCAGAACATGCCAACTCCACACAGAAAGACCCAGAGCATTGTCATCCTACCTTTGTGCACTGTGCCATAGTCATGCTGCCTCAAAATTGTCAGGCTGGCCCCTGACAGTGTGTTTGTGTTTTAGTTTTTTTCCTGTTTGTACAGTATTTCCTGTCAGCGCTCTTATTTTGTTGGTTTCCTTTCTTTCTCCCTGAGCGCTGTTTCCCCTCTGCTGCGGTTGATTGGCACCTGGCCACACCTGGTGTCAATCAGCCCGCTCCAATTTTTACATGCTTTTGTCCTCCAGTCAGTGCTGGATTATTGTCGATGTCACTTCCGTATTGTCGCTCCTGTCTTCTCGTGCCGTGTCGTGTCTTTGCAGCGTAGCGGTAAGCTATATATGCGTTAGATGTTTGTAGCTTACTGTTTTTTGTTCCCTGCTTCCAGTTTGTTTTCATATTACAAGTAGGACTTCTGTTTTCCTGCTCGCTACCTGCTAGCTTCCACGCTAGGCCCTTTTTTTTTGCTAGCTTCCATGCTAAGTTCCTTTTGTTTCCTAGCTCCCTTGCTAGCTCTCTTAGTTGGTTATCCGCCTCGTGTGCGCTTTTTGTTGTACCCCTTTGGTTTGTTCTTGTTTTAGTGTCTTTATTAAATCATGTTTTCCTATCCAATGCCTGCCTCCTTCTCTGCATCTTGGGATTTGTCACAAACTAACTCTGACAAAAATGTCCATGAGGTCTGAGAAAATATGAATCGGGGGTTTATTGCAGAGAATTCATACATTTGGAATAGTGTTAAAATATTGACTGTCGTTGCACATTAACTGAAGAATTGGCTAAATGTGGGGGAGCTTATTGTAACCAAATGACATTAATATCTGCTTGGAAGTAGGACATATTTGATTTTAACTTTCAAGGTCTGACCTTCAGTATAAAGTAAACACAAAGCTGAAAACCTCAATGGATGTTTTTCTCCAGCTGTGACATGCTTGGGGTTCATGGCTGGTAAGTTACTGACTCCCTTTTAGGATTTTTAAACATTTTTTTTTTTTACCTTAGATGTTTCTTCTCTCGTGTTAATACATTGAGGGGATAACAGGAAAAATAATAATTCAACTTCGGTAAAAATTGTGGTTGTAAATATTTCATAATCCCATTTAATCATTTTAATTCAAATTAAAAAACATGTGCTGTCTTTTTCAGACCATAAAGCGCACCGGATGATAACGCACTAAAAGGGGTCGTATGATTTTTTTTTCTACATTTAAAACACTTCCTTGTAGTCTACATATCATGTAACTGTGGTTCTTTGGTCAACGTGTTGAATAGATGATGTTTTACAGACCGTTTTTCAAGCCCCTCCCCATTACCCCAGAGGCACAAGCGGGAGAAAATGGATAGATTGTTACGTATTTGGGGGGGAGGAGACGACACAATGGCAGAGATCAGTTCAATAGGTTTAATGAACTGGCTGCTGTTGAATTGGTGGGGTGTGTATGCTACTAAACGTAAATGGTGTAAGACGATGTGTAGAATTAGCAATGTAAATGCAACCAGTGGTTGATGTAAGTATGTGTTGGGTGAATCCTTCGTCAGACCAAAGGGGCAAGGCGAGAAGGCAGTCTGTGGGCAAGCAAGAGGTTGGGGGCTGGAGAGTAGCAACAAGGTCCTTGTCCAAGCAGGGGTAGAGGATCGAGGGAGGCAGTCCAGAATCCAGAGGGAAGTCAAGGCACACAACTCAATCTCGGGACATAGGGGAAACACTGTGGGGAACACAAAGGACATAAGACACGGGCACAGGGAAGGAACAGAGAGAGCAGGTACGCAGGAGGGAAGCCAGAAACAGGCTGTTTACTACAAAGAGTGAACAACGTTCCGGCACTGGATCTTCGGGTCTGCTGGTTTTTATGCTGTCTCTCTTCATTAGTCCCAGTTGCGCTGATTAGTGATTGCCTGCATCAATGCAGGCGCGTGGCCGCGATGCGGGCAGAGCGAGCAGGAGCGTGTCCCGGCGCCCTTCTAGCGGAGGTGCCGGCAGAGCTTGCAGCAGAAGACATGCCGGATTGCGCATGCGCCGTGACATAGATGTGTCAATTCTGTTCGCGTTATTTGTATATAATAGTTAAAATCATACAGTCAATAATTTTAAAAAAGTTTGATGGACAAACATTACGATATGTCACTCTTTCCCGTGAAATGTTTCCTATTTTGACAGCCAAATACACCTGCCACTATCCAAAACTGATCATGCCCCACTGACACGCCTACTTGAGTGTTTAAAAGATGTCAAGGCCTGGTCAGGTCAGAAACTTTTAAAGCCTAATGAGGGGGAAAACAACAGTGAAAATACAAAAGACAAACGGCCGCTAGCACGGTAAGCTACAGGAAAACTTGTAATGGCCGCAGGGATCCATCCATATAAATATAAATATTGCCAGTCACAATTAGCTTTTGCTCAGCTGGGGAAAAAAACTATATGTACATATTACGTCATGCATTTATGAAGTGTTATAAACTGTTACAGGCATATTCAATCATAATGGTAATATCAAACATGTAAATTAATAGAATGTGGGAATATAAAGTTAAGTTAAAGCACCAATGATTGTCACACACACACTAGGTGTGGTGACATTACTCTCTGCGTTTGACCCATCCCCTTTTTCCACCCCCTGGGAGGTGAGGGGAGCAGTGAGCAGCAGCGGTGGCTGTGCCCGGGAATCATTTTGGTGATTTAACCCCCAACTCCAACCCTTGATGCTGAGTGCCAAGCAGGGAGGTAATGGGTCACATTTTTATAATCTTTGGTATGACTTGGCCGGGGTTTGAACTCGCGACTTTCCAGTCTCAGGTGGGACACTCTAACCACCAGGGTGCTATCGGACGCGGAAGAAGTGGAAACTGACCTCAAGACACCACCTGGATCACCTGTCAGCCAAATTGTTTTGCTACGGAGCCACTGCTGGGGACAAATCCTAATTGTTGACGTTTTTGTGGATTTACCATTGGCCTGTAGAGACCTGGGACGAACAGAGACATTTACCAGGAGGACTTGAGTTGAATGCGCGGTACCACAAGTAGGCTGCGGCTTCCAACATTTTATCACTTGCCCATACGTGAATGCCGCTATGTGCATGTCGCGTATGCAACTGTGGGGACTTTAGGAATATATGTGCTGTATAATATTTGGGTCAGGAGTGGGCTTTACGTCGATCGCGAGCTACCGGTCGATCGAGGAGGGTGTGTCAGTCGATCGCAAGCCAGGCATTAAAAAAATAGAAATCAAAATGAGAATCCATCAATCTTCACTAAGACTTCACTTTCGTCAGTTGTTTGACATCCTCGGCACCCGAGGGTCTTGTGAGATGACACTGGCTAAAATCACTGACAGGACAGAGAGAAACACTTTTTATTTCAACAGACTCTTGGGCTGTACGGGCTGTCAAAACTCTAAAGACCGAATGCACAGTTCCTGTCTTCACCATAAAAGACCTTCCTGTGCTAACAAAATAAGAGTCTCAGGAAGCTAGCATGCACAAGCTAGCAAGCTACGGAGTTTGATGCCAATGTATTTCTTATAAAGCTGTTGCACCTTTCCTGCATCCGGCGCATAGACCGTAGTCAAGGAGCGCAGCGGAGACACTTCTCCAGGGCCGATGGATTCTCGGGGCAACACCCTTCTCTTTACCCGGCAGTGGGTCTTCACAATTCCGGACTCCAGGGCAAAATGACGAGTCCAGCGATTAGTTGCAAATCGTGGCTTTTTATTTACGTCTTGCACACAGTCAAAATTCCACACAAAAACACTAGCCACTCCCATGCCCTCAGCGACCGCTCCCTCTCCTCTCTCGCCCACACACTCACTCTATCCCCTTCTGACACACATTAAAAGGCCACACACACATATGCTACTCTCATAACAAAGTGTTTAAAAACGAGTATGCAAGTTGGACAAATGAGATGCCAAATCCAACCACTTTCATGTGGTTTTGGACAGAAAGAAGGACTTTTTTCTCCTCCATTTGAAAATGCTGACGTTATCAGCACCACTGTCTGATTCCAATCAATGCAAGTCATCAGAATCAGGTAATACACCAACTTATATTCTTGTCTTCATGAAAGAAAATAATCTATATGTGTTAAACATGCTTGTATTATCATTAAACACCATTAACTTGTTAACAAAAATGTCTCTTTCATAAATAAATAAATATGAATTATAAATATGAATGAGGTAGATCTCCTCGACTTGGGCAATTGAAAAGTAGTTGGCCTGCAGAAAAAGAGTGAGCAACCCTGCTTTGGGCGGTGAACTGCACATCGGGCTGTGGGATTGAGTGTGTTGTGCAGGTGTTTGTATTGTATTGACGGGTTACATGGACAGGAGAGGTGGGGTGGGGGGGGGGGGGGGGTGTTTGTTATGTCGGATTAATTTATGGGATATTAAAAATAAGCCTGATCGGGTTGTGCCTAATGGTCACATATGTCTTGTGTTTATTTGTTTAACTCGTTCGCAGCTGAATATCAGGTCCTCCTCAATTAGCGTAGTGGCAGCGACACTGTAGAGAACGTGGGTGCGTTCGTTACAAACTTACCAAAGAATCAGTATGAGGATCGTAGCGAGTAGCTTCCAAAAAAATATACATTTGCAGGTGGCAAAACAAACACAACTGTTGCATGTAGCGAGCAATGATCCCGCAACTTAGTCTGGGTATGACAACAGAACATAAAGGGGAGTGATGAGAGAACACAACAGATGAGGACATTAATTACTAAACATAAACCGGTGTGTCTAATCAGCGCACCTAGCAACAAGAAAAGAAAACAGAGGAAGGAGCGCTAAGGACAAAAACAGAACACTAAACTGCAAATAATAACTAAATCACAAAACAAGACCTGTCCCTGTCATTATAGACAATGATTTCAAGTTGGACACCATTGTTAAATCAAGTTTTAATCATATTCAGCTCTGATCAAAGATCAAGTCGCTAATTTTTAAACAATTTGAACAGACCATGCCCAGTTTTATTTTTCTTCACATCCGGATGACGGTAATACACTTAACGCCAGAAAAGGTCACAATGCACGTTCATGCTTACAGATAGTCCAAAAAGAAAGGGAGTGCTTCATGCCAATTCTCGCATATGTGAATTATGTGAATTATATTTATATAGCGCTTTTCTCAAGTGATTCAAAGCGCTTTACATAGTGACACCCAATATCTAAGTTACATTTAAACTAGTGTGGGTGGCACTGGGAGCAGGTGGGTAAAGTGTCTTGCCCAAGGACACAACAGCAGTAACTAGGATGGCACAAGCGGGAATCAAACCTGCAACTCTCAAGTTGCTGGCACGGCCGCTCTACCAACCGAGCTATGCCGCCCCCTCTTTGGCTTCCTGTTCGTGTTAGAATTGATTCTATTGTCTGTCAAAGCTTTGACTGGGTCGGCCCCAAAGTGCATTACGGAACTCATCCAAATTTACGCTGCAGCTCGCGCATTGAAGGCAGTTGCAACTTGTGGTGCCTAAGACAAGACTTAAGACTTGGGGAGACAGGGCCTTCTTTGTGGTAGGCCCTAAACTATGGAACGCTCTGCCCCCTCACCTGCCCCCAAAGTTGAATGTTTTAAATCTCATCTTAAAACCCAATTTTATTTCCTGGCTTTTAACTCAGCAAGATTGGTGTGGTATTCTGTCTATTATTTATGAATTTATATATACTTATATATCCAACAATCAATAAAACTGAATTTATAAAGCCCTTCATGAGTCCCTCAAAGTGCTTCACAAGCCCGCAATGACATCCCTTGATCTAAACCCAAATCCAGGTACTTTGGAAACAGTTTTTTAGTTGATAATGCTGCATCTGGGCTGGATTTAATATTTTACCAAATTGCATTAGGAATAGTGCAGATAGCAACGTAGCGTGGTGGCGTTGTTGGTCGTGACCCCAGGATGCAGAGACGGCAGGCAAAGAGGACAGGACTGGCTACTTCTAATTGGCAACTACGAACATGTGTGTCTTGATTGTCAAACAAGGGACAGGTGAAGAAGGTCAAACATAGGGTGGCAAACAGGAACTAACATACGAGTCTGAACACAGGAAATAATGGTGAAAACAGGAAAAAACTTAAGTCCAAACCTGTCATGTTGGATCATGACAATTTTACAGTTTCCATGCAGAATCTTTTGTGATAACGGTTTATCTATAGTTTACACAGGTTCACCAGGCTGACTTCCATGCAGCCAGTGGGGGTTCACGTCCCACTCAGTGATGGTATGAATGGTTGTCTGCCTTTATGCATGCATTGGTTACCTGTGCAGGTAAAAGCCGGGGTTCACTCCAGCTAAAATAAATGGATGACAAATAAATGAATGTATTGATGAATAGTTTGTATATGATTTACTTGTTTACTCAAATTCAATAATGGATGATAGATGTTGTTGATAAAACAACTCTGATTGTGAGCGGCACTACAAAGCACAATATATGTAGAAATCATATGGAAAGCTACAGTATTTGCCAATTTCCACTAAGACTGTCTCACTTAGTCACTATAGTGTTGCATATTTAAAATTACAGCAACAATAATACCACCTACTCAGTGGCCTAGTGGTTAGAGTGTCCGCCCTGAGATCGGTAGGTTGGAAGTTCAAACCCCGGCCGAGTCATACCAAAGACTATAAAAAAAATGGGACCCAATACTTCCCTGCTTGGCACTCAGCATCAAGGGTTGGAATTGGGGGTGACATTACCATAAATGATTCCCAGGCGCGGCACCGCTGCTGCCCACTGCTCCCCTCACTTTCCAGGGGGTGATCAAGGGGATGGGTCAAATGCAGAGGACAAATTTCACCACACTTATTGTGTGTGTAACAATCATTGGTACTTTAACTTAAATTTTAACCATTTATGTTATTTTAAAGACAGTAAGTTGTATGTTTGTGAAGGCAATAAGTGCAGGTGTACATAATGTTCTGCAGTGAATATTTCATGCAGGTATTCTGTACCCAGCCAACATTTTTCTACAAAATGTTTTTACACAGAATAGAGAATCTGCGCTGTGGTGTGCCAGAACCGCTAAAGCTGCTGCCCCCTCCAGTCATTTACGTCACACGTACATTTCAGTGGTCATTGGGATTGCTTTTATGAGCCCAGCGATCAATCTGTCCCGTAATTCAATCCGCCAGTCGATCATGTTTTAAATGAATAATTCACAGACCATCAGAGCAAGCTCAGTGACATGGTATACAAGCAAGGCGCTGCCCTATACAAGCCGAGTGGAACAGGCTGCATAGGTGCATGAAAGTTCACATTTGCACATTATTATGCTGTGCTCATACACTATGTGAGCAACATGACAAACGTGTTACAGGAAATCACTTCATGCGGCTGACTTAAAAACGCCTGCAACGTCGGGCAAACAGCCAAACTGATTTGCATGCCGTAGTTGTTGTTCTGTCCAAGCTGGGTCAAAATGTACAAAAAGGATAAAAATGGCAGCAGTAATGTTGATCATCGTCACTCAACTAACACAAACACAGCTACAAGACTATAGATGCTTGCAAGGGTGAAGTAATAACCTTAAGGCTTAGATGCTCACTATTATTTCCCCCTATGCTTTTAATGAGCCTGAGCAATCACACAGTCTCTGAGATCAGATGTGCACACTGTGGCCACACCACAGTGTCACCCCTGACATCACAGTTAAAAGGCTTATTAAGACAATCAAATTGCATTAGATGTGTTTCTAATGTAATTGATTTGCAATGTACTAGTACTGCATGTCTGTGTGGAGGGTCCTGATTGGGAATAATTTAAGTTGTGTACCCCTTCCAGAGCTTACATTAAATTAGGTTCACCTTAAAATATTTTGCAAAATAAGATGTGTGCCGTAGCGCAAGCATGGGATAAAGCAGGGGTGTCAAACTGATTTTAGACTGGGAGCCACATTGAGAAAAATCTACTCCCGAGTGGGCCGGACTGTAAAATCTCGGCACAAAGATTTAAAAAAAAAAAGACAACTTCAGATTGTTTTATTTTTGTTTAAAAAACAGAACAAGCACATTCTGAGAATGTACAAATATTTTTTTTCTTGTTTTTTTTTACACTTACATGTTGCGGTTAATAGTATTCTATCTTTATTTGTCGTCATTTATATTTTTCTGAATACATTATGTGATAATGTTCATCAGTCAACTAATTGGTGTTCATTTTCAATCTATCAAGATACAAAAATTGTATCAAAATCTAATTACAGTATGTTATTTGTGTAGTTTGATCATTTTCCTCAACTGATGTACTAACGTCATGTGTTGTAATTTGTACATATGTAGCATCATCTACAAATAAACAAAGAATTGCTATTGTGAAATCTAGTGGACACATTTGGAACAGCTGTTTCTTTCATTCCAAATTTTAGGCACATTTTTTTACTTGGCAAACTCATCCTGTGGGCCGGATAAAACCCCTTTGAGGGCCTGATCTGGCCCTTGGGCCATACTTTTGTCACCCCTGGGATAAAATGAACAGTCCTGTAAAATGCCTGTAAAAAATATCATTACGCAATTTTTATCAACATTTCTGTACAGTTGAGCCTCGATCTACGAACTTAATTGGTTTATGAACTATGTGTTGCCGAGTCATGGAGTGGTCCTTGCCATTAGGCTGAATTTAGTCTTCTGTTATGCTCTCCACAGTGTTTATACTGTAAGTATTGTACCTCTTACTCACCAACAGTTTGATTGTAACGTGCATCTTATTTGCAGTTTTCATTATCAAATTTGCCGATGTTGAAATCGGCATGTGAAATCGCTAATGCTAACCAGTAGCATGTTTATGGCAAATCATTTAAATTAGCATCGAGCTCGCACATTTTGAAAAGTAGAGCTTCACTGTACGTTCAAATTTTTTATCTCACGCATACCTGCTTTCTGGCATGGGGAATTGCAACATTACTTAGAGGCAGTCCGATTGAGTCAGCTCTGAGTGCTCCTTGAGTGCTTGTTTTGCCTGCCAACTGTTTGATCTTATTGGTAGAAAATGGATGGAGTCCTCAATCGGACATGACATCATGTGAAACAAAGTTATAGAAGTACAACACCGTTTTATTATATGTCAATCGATACCCACTAGTACCGACAGATTTCGGTCGGTGCAAATGAAAATACCAAATTTGGTAACCATCCCGAGTGGTACTAGAGTTATCTGACTATTTCTGTGGCCGAGCCAATTGAGTGCATTTTGATGCAAGGGAAAAAGTAAGACTGACATATTTTGTTTTGGCGTGGTCTCTGCAGAAAGTGACTAGTTTGGCTAAAAAAAATATCTGTTTGCGTAGTTACGGTAGACAATAATCAGTTTTGTTCATTAAAGTGATTATTAAGGGACCACCACTTTTGTCATCTTTAAAACGTCTTTGCAGGAGTTTCATTAGTTGACAAACAGTGTTCACCATTTTTTTATCCATTGTGACAGCTTGTTGTCACCTGTCACTCAGAGTTGCATAGCAAAATGGTCCAAAATTAATTATCGTATTTTTTGGATTATTAATCGCAGTTTTTTTTTCATAGTTTGGCCGGGGGTGCGACATATACTCCGTAGCGACTTATGTGTGAAATTATTAACAAATTACCGTGAAATATCAATTGATATTATTTATCTCATTCGTGGAAGAGACGAAGAAAATGTCAGCAATGGTCACACACACGTCAACCAATAAGAATGCGGCGGGGGAGGGTCATGGCAGAAGTGCATTGTGGGTCATGGGATGCTAACTGCTATATGCTATATGCTACTGCTGTAGCTATTAAAATGGATCATTTCAACGTTGGCGGTAACTTATAAAAACTGAGAAGGGCTGAACAAAAATGGCACCGAAAAGGAAATCATGTACTGCAGATTACAAGCTGGACGTAGTGAAATATGCAGCAGAAAACCACAAAATTAAGCGGCGCATACCTGTGGAGTTAGCAGAGTTGTTTAGAAGCGAACTCGAAGAAGAAGATTTCATCGGATTTATCGATTAGGAGTGACAGATTGTTTGGTAAACATATAGCATGTTCTATATGTTATAGTTATTTGAATGACTCTTACCATAATATGTTACGTTAACATACCAGGCACGTTCTTCGTTGGTTATTTATGCGTCATATAACATACACTTATTCAGCCTATTGTTCACTATTCTTTATTTATTTTGAATTGCCTTTCAAATGTCTATTCTTGGTGTTGGGTTTTATCAGAAAAATTTCCCCCAAAAATGTGACTTATACTTCAGTGCGTTGATATATGTTTTTTTTCCTTCTTTATTATGCATTTTCGGCGGGTGCGACGTATACTCCGGAGCGACTTATAATCCGAAAAATACGGTATACTTTTATTTTGTTTAGTGTTTGGTTTGCATCTTATTTCATGCGCTGCGTAGATCTGCTGTATGTAGCAGACGTTACAACAGTTTGCAATTGTGCAGCGTAGCAGGAACACTGTAATTTATAAGTTTATCCAGACTGCAATCCAAAGTAGCAAACATTCAGTAAGTGCTTAACACTGCATTAGACTAAAGACACATTAAATTCAAACAAGCTATGCATTCAGCACAAACAACAGTTTTTATGTCAGTGCTGTAATCAGTAAGTCAATCATCAAATTCCTGCACTTAAATATCCTTACATTTTCTAATAGCTGTACTGTTTGGTTTTATCGAAGCAAAATGTTTCAAATAAAAGTTATCGACTGAGAGGGGACATCCAAACTTATTTATTATGAATAATGGCAGCAAGTCGCAATTATTTTTTGTTTGTTTAATTGGAACATTAAAAAGGATGCCATGGCCCCAAGTATGTTGACATCTTGATTACCTTTGTAATGTAAATGCCTTAAGCTTAACTCAACTACATGCGGTTCGGTTTACAACAAGTTTGTGTTACGATGATTCGTAGTGGTCTTTCTTGAACTTTTTGGAAAAAAAGATATAAAAATAATTCAAAACTTGTTGAAAAATAAACAAGTGATTCAGTTATAAATAAAGATGTCTACACATAGAAGTAATCATCAACTTAAAGTGCCCTTTTTGGGGATTGTAATAGAGATCCATCTGGATTCATGAACTTAATTCTAAACATTTCTTCCAAAAAAAAAAAAGAAATCTTTAACATTAATATTTATGGAACATGTCCACAAAAAATCTAGCTGTCAACACTGAATATTGCACTGTTGCATTTCTTTTCACAGTTTCTGAACTTACATTCATATTTTGTTGAGGAACGCTACATGCAAGCCGCTGGACTAAGCGACCATAGTCAAGGATAATATCATCATCAAGGATCGTAAATTTTAATGATCTGTTCCTATGAAATCAGCAGTGATAACGTGCATCAATTAAGTATTTTTAACATTTTTATTACTGTATTTTTCACATCCATTGTGTGTTCTGTGTACAGTGTAGGAATGTAACGATATGAACATTTCATAACACGGTTATCGTGAGCAAAATTATCATGGGTATTATTATTATCACCGTATTGTTGAATGTGCTCAAAAAATACTCATAAATACACTAAAAAATAAGTAATTTTGTTTCTTTAAATAACTACATTTAGAAAACCAAATAGTTTGCATGTTTTGTGTGTTGCGATCTGCTGCTCAGATCTTCACGTTTGTTTTTTCATTCTCAGTCTGACCCGTTTATTTCCTGTTTTTGTCCATCACTATGGTTACACATCAGTTCACCTGCTGCTCACGCCCCGCACACCTGCTACAGATAATCACCGTCACTTTATAAGCCGTCCTCTTTTGTTTGTTCAGCCTGGGTTCATAATTTGCTTTCACGCAACAAGTTACGCCTCCACTCTACATTGTATGTATATTCTCGCTAGCTTTTCACGCTCAGCCATTTGTTTATTCCAGCTCTCATGCTGTATGTTTTGTTTTTCTCTTTAATGTGTCTATGTGCCAGTTTAGTTCTCATTTTTGTATATCCTAGCTTTTATGCTAGCGTCTTTGGTTTGCCTTTTTATTAGCACCAGTGTTTTGTTTCATAGATAATTTTCTTTAAATAAATTGTTTATATTCTTACCTTTGCTGTGTTCACTTGATGCATCCTCGAGGGAATCGAACCCGGCCTCACAATGCCGAACAGACGTAACATTGTGTTTCTTATGCATTCATTATTTTTTTGTCTTAGTATTTTATCAATTTTAACGGGTAAGCTTTTATTATTTTAAACTTTGGTTTGTACTGCAGCGCTTTCAGATTTATATAAATGAAAAGGTGTCAGGGAGTGAAACACTCAGCAACACTAACTATACTGCACG
Organism: Nerophis ophidion; assembly: GCF_033978795.1. Taxonomy (NCBI): domain Eukaryota; kingdom Metazoa; phylum Chordata; class Actinopteri; order Syngnathiformes; family Syngnathidae; genus Nerophis; species Nerophis ophidion. The sequence continues at coordinate 34,456,684 of NC_084614.1, read as the reverse complement.
TATTTATTTAAACATTTTGCAATGGACAATGCAAAAATCTGGTATTTGCTTCAGATACATTTCAATTATATTTTATTAGCTCTTTGTTTCCATTCTTACTTTATCATACTCTTTATCATGTTATATTTCCATGTGCTGTGCTGGTATTACTAACACTGTTTTGTAGACTATGTATGGGTTTGCTGCTATTGGAACCCTAATTTCCCTAAAAGATTTAATAAAGTTATGTCTCATACAGTGTTTTTTTACCTTTTTTGAGCCAAGGCTCCTTTTTTGCGTCGACAAAATCCAGAGGCACACCACCAGCGGAAATCATTAGAAAACGAAACATCAATTGACAGTAAAAAAGTGGTTGTCGCAATTGTTGGGTATGACTTTAAACCATAACCAACCATGCGTCGATATAGCTCTTGTCTCAAAGTTGGTGTACTGTCACGACCTGTCAAATCACGCCTGGACTTATTTTGAGTTTTTGGCTGTTTTCCTGTGTGTAGTGTTTTAGTTCTTGTCTTGCGCTCCTATTTTGGTGGCTTTTTCTCTTTTGTTGGTGTTTTCCTGTAGCAGTTTCATGTCTTTCTTTAAAGGCCTACTGAAATGAGATTTTCTTATTCAAATGGGGATAGCAGGTCCATTCTATGTGTCATACTTGATCATTTTGCGATATTGCCATATTTTTGCTGAAAGGATTTAGTAGAGAACATCCACGATAAAGTTTGCAACTTTTGGTGCTGATAAAAAAGCCTTGCCTTTACCGGAAGTCGCAGACGATGACGTCACAAGGGTGAGGGCTCCTCACGTCTTCACATTGTTTTTAATGGGATCCTCCAGCAGCAAGAGCTATTCGGACCGAGAAAACAAAAATTTCCCCATTAAATTGAACGAGGATGAAAGATTCGTGGATGAGGATATTGATAACGAAGGACTAGAAAAAAAAAAAAAATTAAAGTAAAAAAAAAAGGCGATTGCATTGGGATGGATTTTGATTTTTTTAGAGAGGTTTGCTAGGATAATTCTGGGAAATCCCTTATCTTTCTATTGTGTTGCTAGTGTTTTAGTGAGATTAAATAGTACCTGATAGTCGGAGGGGTGTGTCCACTGGTGTCTTGAGGCCAGTGTCTGAGGGAAGTCGACGGCAGATACAAGGATGGCGCAAACTCCACAGATCTCCGGTAAGAAGCGACTTTTTAACACAATTTTCTCACCCAAACCTGCGGGTTGACAAGTTTGTCGGTAACCATTTTCGCTTGACCACTCTGATCCATAGTAAAGCTTCACCTCCGGGAATTTTAAACAAGGAAACACTGTGTGTTTGTGTGGTTAAAGGCTAAAGCCTCCCCAACTCAATCTTTCTACTTTGACTCCTCCATTATTAGTTGAAGAAATTGCAAAAGATTCAGCAACACAGATGTCCAGAATACTGTTTAATTGCGCGATGAAAAGAGACGACTTTTAGCTGTAAGTGGTGCTGCGCTAATATTTCCTGACAGTCCGTGACGTCACGCGCACGCGTCATCATTCCACGACGTTTTCAACAAGAAACTCCGCGGGAAATTTAAAATTGCAATTTAGTAAGCTAAACCGGCCGTATTGGCATGTGTTGCAATGTTAATATTTCATCATTGATATATAAACTATCAGACTGCGTGGCCGACCACTGAAACCCACTAGTAGTGGGTTTCAGTGGTATTTAAGCGATATTTCCCGCATCTACTTTGTTTTAACAGTCAAGAATATTTCAGTTGTTTTTATCCTTCTTTGTGGTGACATTGTTGATTGTCATGTCATGTTCGGATGTACATTGTGGATGCCGTCTCTGCTCTGCATTCTGTTTTTGTTTATCTTGTAGTAAGTGTAGTTTTAGTTTTGTTTTGCTTAGTCTTCCCTATGTTAAGCCTGTTGTGGTGCCGGGTTCGATTCCCTCGTGGATGCGTCAAAACAAAGAACACAACAAAGGTAAGATATAACCAATTTATTCTAAATAACAGAAGAAGAGCTATAACAAAAACACTGGAGCTAACAAAAGGCAAACCAAAGACGCTAGTATGAGAACTAGGAGATAAAAAATAGGAAATTAAACTGGCGCGTAGGCACACAAAAAGGAGTAAATAAAACATTTAGCATGTGAGCTGATAACGAGGTGCGTAGCTTGAGAGCTCGCGAAAATAGTAGGAATTACGTGGAAGCAAACAATCAAAACAGACATATAGTTGCGTGAGAGCAAACTAGAGTCCCAGAAAGAATAAACAGAAGAGGCTGCCTTATAAAGGGTGGTGATTACAAGAACAGGTGTGCGAGAACCAAGACTAGCAGGTGGAAATAATAAGTGACCATGGAAACGAACAAAACAGGAAGTAAACGGGTCAGAACGGAGAATGAAAACACAGATGGAAAAATAAACAACATGTGAAGATCAGAGTAACGGATCGTAACACCCTAAGCTTCAATGCCTTTTCTCAGGGGCATTCACCTTTTGTTTATTTTTGGTTTAAGCATTAGACACCTTTTTACCTGCACGCTGCCTCCCGCTGTTTGCAACAGCTACAAAGCTACTGATATGGAAGAGTATTACACGTTTACTCTGTCGAGCTCTAGACAGCACCAACACTCAACAACAACACATAATTTGCAGACTATAATTACTGGTTTGCAAAAAATATTTTAAACCCAAATATGTAAAATTACATCATCTCCCACAGCACACCAGACCGTATCGTACGGCACACTAGTGTGCCGCGGCACAGTGGTTGAAAAACGCAGGTCTAATCTAATCTACAACATAGACTTGTCATGTAACTGTAGAAAATAATACCAGTTATTGTTGTAAATACAAGTTTTTATCTCTGCCTGTTGATGCACAATCAGTCTCAATACCACAGTGGTGCTGAAGCAGGAAGAAGCCACTGCTGTAACAAAGCAATGAGCTCTTTCTCAAAAGAGAGCTCATCCTAAGAGCTCTTTTGGGCCACTTGTACCCACAGTTCTTGTCAGTCTTGCCCAACTTGTGATCATAGATGAGTGCTCTAAAAAAAAACATTGCAGAGTGGTGGAAAATAAAGTATTCTTTGTAATTACAATAAGCTTCAGGAGAAACAAAAAGGGCATTGTCCACACACTAAAAAATAACGGCAAAACATCATATTTAAGTAAGAAATTGTTGTCATCAACAGTCACTAAAATGTTTTGTGAGGAAAGTGGAACTCCATGTTTCCATTTAATAGTGAAAGTAAGAGCATGTCGAAAAGCATTCAAAGGATTGGGAGTAAGCTGCATCGCCTGGAAAACCACTCAACTGTGAGCCTAATAAGAAAACAAGCTTGGAGCATTAAGACTGCACTGTAGAACAATTTAAACGATCATGTGATCTGATGACTACGCTCTTCTTGAGCCATGGGCGCATCAGGTTAAGAAGAGAGGCGGATCAAGTGATTTTGGGACCAAAAGGCAAAAATCCTTACGATAAGTGTTGTCATATTCCATACAACAAAGTGAACACTAACTATAACCATGTAACAGTTGAGTAACATGCATGATCTACATAACAAGCGCTAAATAGCGTGTGCAAACCATACAATTGTGTGTACTATTAGAGGGCGTGTTGCGCGTGATCTATTAAGTCTGTGTGCAAAATTAACAACAAGTGCCATAAAGCTGCAGCCTGAACCATTTAAATAAGGATGTTGTGTGGAGACACTCATGGTCCGCTGGTTCCAGACGCAAGAACATGCATGTTGCAAGGAGGTTTTTCATATAGTGGCGGTTAAGATGAAACCCTAGATGTGTTGACATTCATCTTGATGGAAGATTTCCTCTTCACTGTCTGTCTTTGCAGCGAAATCTCCTACTTTGCTCATAGCCATTTTTGCAAGACAGTGCCTATTGGCACATACGTTCCAAAATGCCGTAAATAAAGACGCAAAGACCGAGACCGCAAACCGTTTCAGTTTTGATAAATCACTTTGCGGCTGTTAAAAAGTCAAAGTTGAAGGCCTACTGATACCCACTACTACCCACCACGCAGTCTGATAGTTTATATATCCATGATGAAATATTAACATTGCAACACATGCCAATACGGCCTTTTTAGTTTACCCAATTACAATTTAAAATTTCCCGGGAATTTCGTCTACGAAACGTTGTGTAATGATGACGTGTACGCAAGACGTCACAGGTTTTTAGGAAGTATGAGCGCTACGCACACACACAGCTAAATGTCGTCTGCTTTAACGGCATAACAGTTTATTGGACATTTGTGTTGCTGAATCTTATGCAATTTGTTCAATTAATATTGGAGAAGTCACAGTAGAAAGATGGAGTTGGGAAGCTTTAAAGCTTTAGCCTTTAGCCACACAAACACACGGTGATTCATTGTTTAAAATTCCTGGAGGTGAAACTTTCCTATGGATCAGAGCGCGGTCAAGCCAACATGGATCCCTACCAAATGTCAACCAGCAGGTTTCGGTGAGAAAATTGTGTTTAAAAAGTCAGTTCTTACCGGAGAAAAGCTGAGCTTGTGTCGTCCATAGCTGCCGTCGACTCCCCTGAGACACTGTGCGTCAACACACCCGTGGAGACACCCTTCCGACTATCAGGTACTATTTAATTCACTAAAACACTAGCAACACAATAGTAAGATAAGGGATTTCCCAGAATTATCCTAGTAAATGTCTCTAAAAACATCGGAATCCGTCCGAATACAATCGCGTTTTTTTTTTTTAACTTATTTTTTTTTAATCCTTTTTTTTTTTTCTAATCCGTCACTATCAATATCCTCAAACAAGAATCTTTCATCCTCGCTCAAATTAACGGGGAAATTGTCATTTTCTCGGTCCGAATAGCACTTTTTGTTGGAGGCTCCCATTAAAATTAATGTGAATATGTGAGGAGCCCCCACACGGGTGACGTCATCGTCTGCGACTTCCGATAGAGGCAGGGCATTCTCTTAACACCGAAAGTTGCGAACTTTATCGTGGATGTTCTCTACTAAATCCTTTCAGCAAAAATATGGCAATATCGCGAAATGATCAAGTATGACACATAGAATGGACCTGCTATCCCCGTTTAAATAAGAAAATGTCATTTCAGTAGGCCTTTAAAGTACCCATGATTGTCTCACACACACACACACACACACACACACACTAGGTGTGGAAAAATTATTCTCTGCATTTGACTGGGAGGTGATGGGAGCAGTGAGCAGCTGCGGTGGCCACGCCCGGGATTCATTTTTGATGATTTAACCCCCAATTCCAACCCTTGATGCTGAGTGTCAAGCAGGGATTTAATGGGTTCCATGTTATAGTCTTTGGTATGATTATACAGTATTGACATGTTTTCCTAACAGTGTAGTGGGTGTTCTAATAATCAGCATGTATTCTGCAAGTAGTTAAGTAAAGTGATTTATATTTATATAGCATTTTTTCTCTACTGACTCAAAGCACTTTACTTTACATAGTGAAACCCAATATCATTTAAACCAGTGTGGGTGGCACTGGGATCAGGTGGGTAAAGTGTCTTGCCCAAGGACACAACGGCAGTGACTAGGATGGCGGAAGACGGGATCGAACCTGGAACCCTCAAGTTGCTGGCACTGCCACGCTATCAACCAAGCAATACCGCCCCAAGTACAGGACGATAGACGCACTAACCAGATTGTGCTCACTATTTTGCTCTTAAAGGACACAATCTTCAGCGCGTGGGCTTAGTGGATCAGCATTACCTGTGCTTTTCAAGTCTGCACCTGCGTTAGTACAAACAAACCTTTAATAGATCCAGCCCACGGAGCAACTATGGGGGATAATAAACAACAACTACATTAGTTTAGCAATTAATTATAAAACAAGCCGCGTGGCATGCCAGGAACCCAAAAGCCCTCCCAGCAATGCTACAATACGACTCATGTACAGCAGGTGCCTCTAAATCACCTGGGGGCTGCTGGAGGTAGACATTAAGTCATCAATACAGAATCACGTTTCAGCTAAGTGACTAAATTGCCTTTTAATTTCACCGGATGCTATAATAAGCCTGAGCAATGGTATGCCTTAAGACATTATAAATTTTTAATTTGATAATTTTAATATTATATTTTGAAACTGTTAAGCTCCCCAGCAAATGGTCACAGCTTTTGAAAGCAGTAGTCCAAACGAGCCTGCTTGGGAACTTGTCAACAAATCACCCTAACACTGCCAACTAAACACACACACACACACACACACACACACACACACACACACACACACACACACACACACACACACACACACACACACACACACACACACACACACACAAACAGGGGGCCACTAGTACTACTAATGGAGCATGATAAATAATTACAACCATGTAAAATCTAATCATTTAAATCAAATAATGCTATTTGGTAACAGTAGAAGAGAAAGTCAAACAGAAATATAAATAGACGGAATAGCAATTGAAAGAGTAAATGAAACCAAATTTCTAGGTATAGTGATTGATGATAAATTGAACTGGAAATCTCATGTAAAAAATATACAACATAAAGTAGAAAGAAACACATCAATAATGAATAAAGCCAAATATGTTCTAGACCAAAAATCACTTTATATTCTCTACTGCTCACTAGTGTTAACATATCTGCGTTACTGTGTAGAAATATGGGGAAACAATTACAAAAGTACACTTCATTCACTAACAGTGTTACAAAATAGAATCAAAAATACTGAAATTCCACGACATAGTGAAATTGCAAACAGCTAAAATTATACACAAAGCAAACTATAACCTGCTACCCAAGAATATACAACAATTCTTCTCAACAAAAGAGGAGAAATATAATCTTAGAGAAAAATTTAATTTAAAACATTTGTACGCACGTACAACACTTAAGACCTTCAGTATATCAGTATGTGGAATTAAATTATGGAATGGATTAAGCAAAGCAATCAAACAATGTACTAATATGATCCACTTCGAGAAACTCTTCAAACTTAAAGTGTTTACGAAGTACAGAACAGAAGAACCATGATAAACATTCTGAATTTATTCACCCATTCATTCTTTCATTCTCAAAATAATCTTACTTATCTCATCGTATGGAATAAAACTTACTTCACCAATTATTTATTTATTTATTTTTATTGTGATTACTTATGGGGTATATTGTGAATACATTGAGAACAGGAAGTGAACAAAAGTTTTCGCAACTGCTATGTAAAAGAAAAGGGGTAGGATTAAACAAGCTCTGCTTCTTCCTACTCCTTTTCAAACATGTTGAAAAGAGAAACTGGAAATTGTGATGCATCATGTTGTATGCTTGCTTGTTTGAAATAAACTAAAACCTAACTCAACTCAATCACGTAACTTTCGGCCAAATACGCTGGGAGCAGGCATCACTTCTGTTAGTAGTTTCCCAGCATGCTTTTTTTTTTTTTTGTAAAATGTTGCTGTAGTTATGTGTTTAAAGTTATCATAGTCCTTAACTTGTAGTGGTAGTTGCCAGCCACAAAGTCAGCCGTGCACATTCTAGGCTGGAAGCTGTTTGTATAATTTTTTGGACACGACACATTGACTAAGACGATAACACAATAAACTGACATTTTAGTTCTCAAATAAAAATCGAGAAAAATATTGCCAGTAAGGAAATCCAGTCATATTTAATACCATTTTATAGATGGGTGGGACAAGTTTAATATATATCTAATCGCACCTCTTTAACAGTGTACACGTGAAAGAGGGGCATGGAGTTAGTTACAAAGGAGAGCCAATCCAATGCTTTTTCTTGTGGGATGAGAAAGTTGGATTCCTCACCGCTAAAACAAAATTGCATGGATTTAACATGTCCATATCGTAATATCCAGGCTCGGGATCTTTCTGTGTGGAGTTTGCATGTTCTCCCCGTGAATGCGTGGGTTCCCTCCGGGTACTCCGGCTTCCTCCCACTTCCAAAGACATGCACCTGGGGATAGGTTGATTGGCAACACTAAATTGGCCCTAGTGTGTGAATGTGAGTGTGAATGTTGTCTATCTGTGTTGGCCCTGCGATGAGGTGGCAACTTGTCCAGGGTGTACCCCGCCTACCGCCCGATTGTAGCTGAGATAGGCGCCAGCGCCCCCCGCGACCCCAAAAGGGAATAAGCGGTAGAAAATGGATGGGATGGGCATATCGTAATATGTGTACACCTGGGAGAAAGTGAAGAGGACATGTTTAATTCTTACTGCTATGATGTCATCAGCAGGCGAGTCATCGACCGTGACATCTACATAACTGGAAGTTAAAGCTCAATCTTACCATATTACTTTTTTTTTTCAGCCTTACGTTTGTTTAACTGAAAGTCTAAAACCACGACAACCTTAAATGTGGTGAAACATGCTTACGTCACGTGCGCGCAACAAAAAGAGGAAGTTGATGCCGTGATTCCTATGTATTTATGTATTCATTCATTTATTTGTGGTGGACGTTTATTAACAAATGAAATGCTTCAGCGCTCCCACCACCCCGCGGGGTTTCAAGTGGCAGAAAATGGATCGATGGATGAAAGAAATGTGTCTCGCCACATATGCAGTTTTTGCTGCTCGCGCTCATAAACGAATCATGACAGAGGAGTTGCAAAAAATTACATTATTCTTGACTTTAAGATCATTCTACTTTTGTATTAAACAAATGCTTTGCATGCAATCTAAATAAAGTTGCTTTCAAATAAACTTTAAAGCAGCCTTTAATACTTTATATGTTAGTTGACAAAATGTACTGTAATAACTAAGATATGATGTCATTTTGTTGACTAAAACTGACTAAAGTCAAATAAATTTAGATGACAAAAAATCGACTACTACTAAAATACAATTTGCTCAAAAGATTATGTCTAAAACTAAATTAAAAACTACTGTCAAAATTAACATTGCATCGGAGTGGCTGATGCTCAGTTATTCGTATCCCGGTTAGTCGATTCAACCAATCCAACCAACCAATGAAGTCAACTTGCTGGCCAATTACATTTGGTAGGGGCGGGTCAAGGAGTCGTACCTATGAGAGGGTTTTTTTGTTAGTACCTGACGTTCATGGCCGCAGTGGCTCAGAGAGTATCTAGTTAGCTGTGGTGTTCGGTATGGATACCCGTAATGTTTTCTTAAACAAAATGCAGAAGAAGTGACGACGTGAATGGGAGTGTAAACATTGAAGTCAATAGTAATACTGGAGTAAACATTAGTGCTAAAAGAAGAAGCTCCAGCTGCTGGGGAGCACACACACACACACACACACACACACACACACACACACACACACACACACACACACACACACACACACACACACACACACACACACACACACACACGCGCGCGCACACACGCACGCACACACAAACACTCGCTCACACGTCAGTTCTTGTATATGTGTCCTTCTTGAGACCGCCAAAAAGTGCCTACCTCTTTAAGACCTCCCCTTTCTAGGTTTATAAAGATTTGTATTTACAACATTAATAATATATACATACTTGCAAATCAGCCAGAGGACTCTGCAGGTGTACAGATCTACCAAGAGCAAAGTATAGAGACTAGCAAGGCAATGTGCTAACGAATACTGGCTCCAGCTCTGCCAGAGCATTCAGTTAGCGGTTGATACTGGAAACATCAGGGGCATGTACCTGTACGAAGGCATTAAGAAAGCCATGGGCCCCACCAAGAAGGTTACAGCGCCACTGAAGTCTGCAACGGGCGAGACCGTCCAGGACAACAAGGGCAAGCAGTTAGAGAGATGGGTGGAACACTATTCCGAACTGTACTCCAGACAGAACCAAGTCACATACGATGTCCTTGCAGTCATTGAAAGCCTCCCTCTCATGGCTGAACTGGACGACAAACCCACTTTGGCTAAACTGAAGAGGGCCATTGAGAGCCTGTCCTCAGGGTAAGCGCCTGGAAAGGATGGCATACCACCAGAAGTAATCAAGTGCGGCGACAGCACACCGCCAGAAGTAATCAAGTGCGGCGACAGCACACTGAGGAAACATCTTTACGACCTCCTCTGTCAGTGCTGGGAAGGAGGAGCTGTACCTCAGGACATGAGAGACGCCAACATCGTTACCATGTACAAGAACAAGGGTGATAGAAGCGACTGTAACAACTACAGAGGAATATCTCTCCTAAGCATTGTAGGCAAAGTCTTCGCACGCGTCCTCTTAAACAGACTGCAAAAGCTTGCTGATAGAGTGTACCCAGAGTCACAGTGCGGGTTCCGCTCGGAAAGATCAACCATTGACATGGTCTTCACCATCAGGCAACTGCAAGAGAAGTGAAGAGAGCAGCACAAGCCCCTCTTTCTGGGCTTCATAGAAATGACCAAAGCGTTCGACAATGTCAGCTGGGATGGGCTCTTCACAGTCCTAGTGAAGATTGGCTGCCCACCGAGACTCCTCAGCATGATCAAGTCGTTCCATGACGGCATGAAAGGCACAGTCCAATATGACGGATCAATGTCAGATGTCTTCGACATCCGCAGTGGCGTTAAACAGGACTGTGTGCTCGCTCCCACTCTCTTCGGCATCTTCTTTGCCGTTCTGCTGAAGCACGCCTTCGGATCATCAAACAAGGGTGTTTACCTCCACACTCGGTCAGACGGCCGACTGTTCAACCTGGCTCGCCTAAAAGCAAAGAGCAAGGTCCGGGAGTTAACCATCAGAGACATGTTGTTTGCAGATGACGCTGCTCTGGCCATCCACACAGAAAAAGAGCTACAGAGCCTGATGGACCGCTTTGCAAAGGCATGCGACGAGTTCAGCCTAACCATCAGTGTGAAGAAGACAAATGTGATGGGCCAAGATGCTGAACCACCCTGTATCACCATTAACGACTATCAACTAGAGGTCGTCAGCCAGTTCACATACCTTGGCTCCACCATCACTGACAACCTCTCAAAGGAAGCAAAGATCAACAAGAGGATCGGCAAGACATCCACAACCTTGGCCAGGTTGTCGCAAAGAGTGTGGAACAACAGCATACTGACAATAAACACCAAGATCGCTGTGTATCGTGCCTGCATGCTAAGTACTCTCTTGCACGCCAGCAAATCCTTCACTCTGTACTTCTCGCAGGGGAAGAGGCTAAGTGCCTTTCACATGCACATCGGGATTACATGGAGTGATCGTGTGACAAACAACAAAGTGCTGATGCAAGCCAAGATTCCCAGCATGGTCACTTTCCTTTGTCAGCGTCGCCTTCGATGGCTAGGCCATGTGCGTCGAATGGACGATGGCCGGATCCCCAAAGATAACCTCTACGCAGAGATTGCCTCCGGCAAGAGGACAACGGGACGGCCTCATCTCCGCTTCAAGTATGTCTGCAAACGTGACCTGAAAGCGCTCGACATGGACCTGAACACCTGGGAAGATCTTGCTCAGCACAGATCCAGCTGGAGACACACCATCACTGAAAGCTGGCGAAGCAAAACTCTGCCAGCTTGCAGATGAGAAGCGAGCTCAGATAAAGAGCAAGCAACTACATCCTGTAGCTGACTCGACCTACAAATGCACCAAGTGCAACAGAGACTGTCACTCCCGTGTGGGTCTGTACAGCCAAAGCAGACGCTGCATGACCAACTAAAACATATCCAAGGGGCGCCAATCCATTGTCTTCAGAGACTTACGGATGCCAACAACAACTTTGCAAATATAAAAATGCTAAGCTTTTTAGTTATTTTAATTTTGGTTTTCAATCTTCATTATTTACTTCAAGTTATTACAGTATGTTAATCAATCAATTAATCAATGTTTACTTATATAGCCCTAAATCACGAGTGTCTCAAAAGGCTGCACAAGTCACAACAACATCCTTGTCTCAGATCCCCCATATGTCCCAACGTATGTCTCCATATGCATACTTATATTTATTTTTTTTTAAATTAATTTTGACCATAGGGGGCGCATTTCAATTTCTCACACACACTTGTGAGAAAGTGTACACACACTTGTTATTTCATATGTCGACCAGAAGAAGGGGGAATTTTAAAACCGACACAGTCAATTTGAAAAATCCCTCCTTTTTGAGACCACCCCAATTTTGATAAATTTCACCACCAGGGGTACAAATGAGACATTCTCTATTAGATGCAATGGTTTTCCGTATTGGGACCATGATTTATGTCCTACTTGTCGGCTTTTTTGCGCTCCTTGTGCTTCTTAGCTGCTGTACATTCTCCGGTATGAATATTTACTTCCGTGTTCAGGTTGACATCAGTGCTTCTGTTTGCGGTAGAAGTGAAGCTGTATTGTGGTAAAAGGTCAAAGCACTAGAATATTTTGTTTGTTTGTTTTTTAGATTTTGGGAAAAACTGCCTCTTTGTAGTAGGAGTTCAAATATTACCCCGCACCGTTGTTTGGTCACAAATTCATTGTTCAGCTTGAAACAAATAAATTCAATTTTTTTTTGTGCAGCCTGGTCTGCCGTACCTCCACACTCCACCAAGACTATAAATAGTATAATCTGTCCATACAATTGTTATAAGTAAACCTCTCCATAACATCGTATCCTTAATCAAAATAATGAAAACAACACGCAGGTCTTTTCTCGTCTCCAAGCACTCGATACGCTTCGTCAAATTTCCTTGTCTTAGCTTTTGGGTGACTTGTTTGTCTCATTATCTCCGTCCCTCTGTGCCTGGATGTGCAATTACACTTTATTCTATTATGGTTCCCCGGGGTCACACGCACCATGGGAGCCCGCCACCCTCTTTGAGAAGGACTGCCCTACAGTGTTTGTCTAGACCAGGGTTCGGCAACCCAAAATGCTGAAAGAGCCATAATGGACCAAAAATACTATAAAAAATAATGTCTGGAGCCGCAAAAATTAAAAGCCTCATATAACTGTTGCTGCAAATTTTAATTGACAGAAATGTTGCATTTAAATTTTTATCCTACAGATTTTTGCAACATCGGAAATCAATAGTAAAATGGAGGCTTCTCACAGGATGAGATGACTCTGGAAATTACTGGCTCAGAATGGCCAAATGTATAGATGTCTGTGTCCGGGTTTAAGGAAACTGCAGGCTGTCTGTCATGATCCGCTGCTTGGATCATGTCATATTCGGGTTTTGGTTCCGTTTTGTATCTCATCTTGTTAGTATTTGACTTCCTTAGTTCCTGGTGGCACTTCCTGTTTTGTTCTGTTGTCATAGTTACCTATAAGTGTCACCTGCCTCTTGTTTTTTTATATGCACCTGCTTTGTAATTACTCCCCTTATTTAAGCCTGCCTTTTCCGTTACTCATCCTCGCATCTTTGTAGTTTCTGTTCCGTGCAACAGGTCACGACGCTGTTTCCCAATTGTGGTAAAAAAAAACTATTTATTGTACTTGCTAGCTTCCGCGCTATGCTTCTTTTGTTTGTTCCCTAGCTCACATGTTAGCGCTTTTAGTTCTTCTAGCTCCCATGCTTGTTCTGTTCGTTTTGCCTTTAGTGCCTTGTGCAAGTGTTTCTGTTCTTAGTGTGTTTTGTTAGTGTAAATAAATCTTCATTTCCAACCTTCACGCTGTGTCCAAATCTGACTGCATCCCTGAGAGAACGAACCCGCACCACGATGCCAACAAAACGTCACAATGTCTTCTTCTAATGGATTTTTTACAATCTTTGCAAGCTGGGTAATGTTTGCTGTGGTCTGGAACAACATGGCACACAAACAACTGTAAAAAAATACAGCCGATATTATATACAGATAATGTGTCATGAGACATGCAAATACAAATTAAATACACAGGTAACTTAAGTAAAAGGAAATTAAATAAGCTCAAATATACATACAAACGAGGCATAATGATGCAACATGTACACACAGCTAGCCTAAACAGCATTTAAGCATCGTTTAGCTTGCAGTCATGTATTGACCAAATATGCCTGATTTCAAATCAATGAAATCAACAAAGCTCACCATTGTGCATTCACGCACAGCATAAAACATTTGGTGGACAAAATGAGACGAAGAAAAAGTGGCATAAAACACATCTTTCTGTGGCAGCATTGGAGAAAGTTGTACATGTGAACAAACTACGATGACTTCAAGGATCGCTGAGATTAGTAGGACAAAACAGTGCTTGCCAAATATTCTCATCAGTGAAGCATGTTTAATATAAACAGTGGGATTTTTAACAATTAGGAAGATTTGTGTCATGTTTGTTTTCCTGTTTTGCTTCATCTTTTTCCATTTTCACACATCTCTGAAAGAGGCTTAGAGAGCCTTGAGGGTGGTGCTAAAGACTTAGGTATTAACTTTTGTAAAATTGTCTCAATCCTGATCATGAGACTGGATGGAGAGCTGATATTTGCCCTTTTCAGCAGATCGCCAATCGCCGATGAGCTGCCAAGCGTCGCCAATTTTTACTCCAGCTGTGTACCAGTGTATACATGTCTAAAGATAGTACTCACGTCCTATAAAAGGGGCATACACTGTATGCTCAGGGAGTCACAATTGCATTTACATATTCTTGAATTCCCGTAGGATGTGTGTCTTGCCGGAACACCGGCTCAAGTGTGTTTATAAGAATGTTTTTATGGGTTTGAATTGAGGTACGTTGTTTCATAACAAGGAATGCATCTTGTTCTCATTTTAGCATTCAAGCTAGTGAGGTAGCACCAGTCAGTCCGTGAGTTTAGCAAAGTGCATTTATCAAATGTGGTTTCGCCATCATTTCAATTTAATACAGCAATACTAACAGTCGGGAGTTTTACCAAAGTTATCATTAGCCTGCTCAGTGGCCTTGTGGTTAGAGTGTCTGCCCTGAGATCGGTAGGTCATAAGTTCAAACCTAGACCGAGAAATGGGACCCATTACATCCCTGCTCAGCATCAAGGCTTGGAATTGGGGGTTAAATCACCAAATATGATTCCCAAACGCGGTCACCTCTGCTTTTCACTGCTCCCCTCACCTACCTTTCCTTTGTGGAACAAGGGGATGGGTCAAATGCAAAGAGTAATTTCACCATACCTAGTGTGCGTGTGACTATCAGTGGTACTTTAACTTTAAAGGCCAACTGAAACCCACTACTACCGACCACGCAGTCTGATATTTTTTTTTATCAATGATGAAATCTTAACATTGCAACACATGCCAATACAGCCGGGTTAGTTTACTAAATTGCAATTTTAAATTTCACGCAAAATATCCTGTTGAAACCGTCGCGGTATGATGCGCGTGACGTCACGGATTGTGGCGGATATTTTAATCCAGCACCGATCACAGCTATAAATTGTCTGCTTTAATCGCATAATTATACAGTATTCTGGACATCTGTGTTGCTGAATCTTTTGCAATTTGTTCAATTAATAATGGAGGCGTCAAAGAAGAAAGATGTATGTGGTAAGCGGTGTATTGCGGCTGTCTTTAGCAACACAAACACAGCCGGTGTTTCCTTGTTTTCTTGTTTACATTCCCGAAAGCTGACGGTGAAGCTTTACTATGGAACAGAGCGGTCAAGCGAACATGGTTCCCTACCACATGTCAACCGGCAGGTTTCGGTGAGAAAATGGTGGTATTAAGTCGGCTCTTACCGTAGTGTTGAGCGGAGAGTTTGCGTCGTGCCTCGCCTCCTGCAGCTGGGGACTCTCTTGCCTCCTCCCAACGGCCGCCCCCGACCGTCGGATGCTTACACCGGGGAGGAGGGAAAAAAATAATAATCTCAGCCTGGCTGCCTTGCCTTGTCAAGAAACATGGCTTCCATCGAAGACACTGGCGGTCACCAGACCCGTGGCCACACCCCTCCGACTTTCAGGTACGATCATATAATTTCACTAAAACACTAGTAACACAATAAGCAGATAAGGGATTTTCTAGAATTATCCTAATACATGTGTCTAATAACATCTGTATCGCTGCCACTGCCCTCGTCTTTTTTTTTCTTTCTTCTAGTCATTCACTCTCACTTTCCTTGTCCACGAATCTTTCATCCTCGCTCAAATTAAGGGGAAAATCGTCGCTTTCTCGGTCCGAATCGCTCTTGCTGCTGGTGGCCATGATTGTACACAATGTTCAGATGTGAGGAGCTCCACAACCCGTGACGTCACGCGCATATCGTCCGCTACTTCCGGTACAGGCAAGGCTTTTTTATGAGCGACCAAAAGTTGCGAACTTTATCGTCAATGTTCTCTACTAAATCTTTTCAGCAAAAATATGGCAATATCGCAAAATGATCAAGTATGACACATAGAATGGACCTGCTATCCCCGTTTAAATAAGAAAATCTCATTTCAGTAGGCCTTTAACTCTAATTAGGACTGTTGATTGTTACAACAGACCAGTACAGTGCAGATAAATGAGCAAAAAAAGAAAAGAAAAACCCTAAAGATGAAGCTCCATCAGGAATAGACCGTCATAAGAGGCTGTTGCACCACCCACACTAGATCACATTACAGCGACACATCTTGCTGTGTGTCAGGGAGCTGCAACCACCAGCCCAGATGGACGGATTCACTGCCGTCTCAAATCTCCCCCACAGCCACCCACCGCCCCTCCCTGTTGCTCTCTTCCCCCTTGGACAGCAATCCCTCTCTTTTCCTCTCGCTTTTTTTTATTCCTGTTTTAAGGCTTTCGCTTCGTCGAATATGGCGGCGGTCGTTGTCTCTGTTGTGAAATATGTAAATGAGTGTCTCACACACCAGTGTGAGATGCTCGAGAAAATTGCAATAACAGCTATTTATTTAAGCGATATGACATAAAGATGTGTGTTTTCCCGTGGGTCAACTGTAAATCGGAATAAAGCCGTGGCTGTCTTCTTAATTAGCACAGGGGAATGCATGGAAAATAAGAGTTACATTTTTATAGCGATGCTTTAAAGCCAGGAGCTGCACAAAAGGCCACCGGGAGACAAAGAAAGCTCATTTCACTTATAATGCTGAAATCTGCTACATGGCTAATGGAGTATTGCACATCTTTAAGCAAGTAGAGGCACTGCAGCATGTAGATGGGGATCTGTGTGTGCTTGCTGTATAAGAGTGCGGGTTCTCATTTAGCAATGGATGGAGACACTCCTGTAAAAACCACAAGGTGTCACATTTACAGACCATTATACATTTAGACGTTATAAGCCTGTGCTGACCACTTTTTGTTCCTTCTGACACACAGAAGCCAGTTTGGATCGTCAGCGCTGGAGATGCAATTATTAATTATCGCCGTGTGCCATTTAGGTGCAACAAACCCGGCAATCATGCATGCCAGCTTGTTGCAATTTCTGCGAAACGAAATAGAAGTGGACCATAAACGATTATAATGGCTTGGCTGTCTGTTATAGCCATAGCTCATGCACCTAATGATTTGGCAAATGACAAAAAAAATCAGTTTTAACAGAAATGAAAACACATCTACTTAGGATTAGTCAAAATGAATATTAAACTAGATATATAGATATATATATTTTCAGTTTTATATTACCGTATTTTTCGAACCATAGGGTGCACCAGGTTATAAGGCGCACTGCCAATGAGCGGGTCTATTCAGGTCTGTTTTCATACACTAGGCGCATCACATTATAAGGGACATTAAAAGGGTCATATTATGATATTTTTTTTCTACATTTAAAACACTTCCTTATGGTCTACATCAGAGGTTTTCAACCTTTTTTCAGTGATGTACCCCCTGTGAACATTTTTTTAATTCAAGTACCCCCTACTCGGAGCAAAGCATTTTTGGTAGAAAAAAAGATAGGAATAAGTAAAATACAGCACTATGTCATCAGTTTCTGATTTATTAAATTGTATAACAGTGCAAAATATTGCTCATTTGTAGTGGTCTTTCTTGAACTATTTGGAAAAAAGATATAAAAATAACTAAAAACTTGAAGTGATTCAATTATATGAATAAAGATTTCTACACACAGAAGTAATCATCAACTTAAAGTGCCATCTTTGGTGATTGTAATAGAGATCCATCTGGATTCATGAACTTAATTCTAAACATTTCTTCACAAAAAAAGAAATCTTTAACATCAATATTTATGGAACATGTCCACAAAAATTAATATTGCATTGTTGCATTTCTTTTCACAGTTTATGAACTTACAGTCATATTTTGTTGAAGTATTATTTAATAAATACATTTATAAATAATTTTGAAATTGTTGCTATTTTTAGAATATTTAAAAAAAAATCTCACTTACCCCTTGGCATACATTCAAGTACCCCCATTTCAGAACCACTGGTCCACATAAGGGATCCACAAAATTTTTTTCCCACCAGAGACAGGTTTGATTTATGCATTATTGTCACAGACTGGCAGATAAAATAATGCAAAAAAAAAAAAGAGGACTAAAAACGAGCCTTTGGCTACCATCAGACATATTAACATTTTATATTTCCATTGATTTCCATTGTCCCATGTACTATAACAAAGGAGTTGTAATATACATTTATTAATAAGCTGTGTTTAGTGGGCTGGGCAACAGTTAAGTTATGGAAAAATGCGGACGTTTATAAATTAATTATTGTTTTTGTGCGGCCCGGTAGGAAATGCGCCACAGACAGGTACCGGTCCATGGACTGCTGGTTGTGGACCACTGGTCTACATAACATGTAAATGTGTTATACCTGTAGAGCTTTGTGACTATTTCCACATTCACCCATTCACACACTGATAAGGGTGGTTCTTTGGTCAAAATGTTGCATAGATGATGTTTTACGGATCACCTTCAAGACGCTTTCTGACCGCCGGTCTTATTTAAGTGACTCGACTTCACCAGAGTCTTCTCCCCATTATCTTTGTTGTACGGGTGTAGCGTGCAAGGACAGGAGCCGAAGAGAAGTGTCAAAAGATGGAGCTAACTGTTTTAATGACATTCAAACTTTACTTAAATCAACAACAGAGCAGCGTCTCCCCATTCGTGGCTCACGTGTGCAACAAAAACAACACCTGAATTGTGTCCTGTATAAAATTGTCTGACCGGAACTCTAAAAATAACTTAAGTTTCGTGGGTGAATTATGGTAACTGACTATGCCGGTAGTTTTTAGCACTTTCATTGCAAGTCTACTGACAGGTATAAGTTAAAACTGCATGCTACTCAATATTAGAAATGGCAACAGCGGAGGATGAATGTCCCATAATAAGAAGTTAGAGAAATAGAAGGAGCTTATTGACTTCGACATGGACTACAATGGCGGATGCACGCACATTTTCAGGATGTATGCAGATCCAAAATGCACATCAACAAGTACCAGTAGGTAAGGAAACTTGGTTTTGCAAAACATTGTGAAACAAAACGGTAAATAATACACTATATTCCCAAAAGTATTTGGTCACCCATCCAAATGATGAGAGTCAGGTGTCCTAATCACTTGGCCCGGCCACAGGTGTATAAAATCAAGCACTTAGGCATGGAGACTGTTTCCACAAACATTTGTGAAAGAATGGTCCGCTCTCAGGAGCTCAGTGATTTCCAGCGTGGAACTGTCATAGGATGCCACCTGTGCAACAAATCCCGTCGTGAAATTTCCTCGCTCCTAAATATTCCAAAGTCAACTGTCGGCTTTATTACAAGAACATCGAAGAGTTTGGGAACAACAGCAACCCAGCCACAAAGTGGTAGGCCAGGTAAATTGACAGGGAGGGGGTCAGCGAATGCTGAAGTGCATAGTGCACAGACTTTCTGCACAGTCATTTGCTACAGAGCTCCAAACTTCATGTGACCTTCCAAATAGCCCACGTACAGTACGCAGAGAGCTTCATGGAAGTGGTTTTCATGGCCAAGCAGCTGCGTCTTAGCCATATATCACCAAGTCTAATGCAAATCGTTGGATGCAGTGGTGTAAAGCACTGGACTCTAGCGCATTGGAGACCCGCTCCTTGGAGTGGTGAATGACTCTTTTCCATCTGACAATTTGATTGATGAGTCTGGGTTTGGAGGTTGCCAGGAGAACGATACATTTCGGACTGCACTGTGCCGTGTGTGAAATTTGGTGGAGGAGGAATTATGGTGTGATGTTTTTCAGGAGTTGGGCTTGGCCCCTTAGTCCAGGGAACAGTTTGGGCCCCTTCCTCTTCCAATATGACTGTGCACCGGTGCAAAAAGCAAGGTCCAAAAAGACACTGATGACAGAGTCTGGTGTGGATGAACTTGACTGGCCTGCACAGAATCCTGACCTGAACCCGATAGAACACCTTTGGAATGAATTAGAACGGAGGCCTTCTCGACCAACATCAGTGTGTGACCTCACCAATGCGCTTTTGGAAGACTGGTGGAAAATTCCTATAAACACACTCCGCAACCTTGTGGACAACCTTCCTAGAAGAGCTGACGCTGCAATAGTTGCAAAAGGTGGACCGACATCATATTGAGCCCTATGGGTTAGGAATGGGAAGGCACTTCAAGTTCATATGTGAGTCAAGGCACTATATTTGGCAATATAGTGTTGTTGGACATGTACCCTCTAAAATACGCTATAGATAATCCAGATGATGTTTCAGAAAGACAGAAGCCTTCATGGTATTCTTGTTGGAATCCATCCAGTTACATCACACAATACCACTCAGACCGGCACAACCTCCCATGACAGTCATTGGACTTGTGTTGTTTCTATCGTTTTATTTTCAGTTCTAGCGTTCTGGTTTTCAGGTTTTCACCTCCTCTTTTTGCCTTTACCTGTCTGCCTGTGAACAATGGCTCCCACACCTCTCCCTGATTGCCAACCGGGACACAGTTGTCCCTGGTTGTCTTATGAATGTCCCTGCCATGCCTTTATGGTTTCATTTGTAATTTACAGGACTTATGCAGATCCCAAATACACAAAAAAATATAAGAGCCATTACAAGCTGCATGCAAATATCGTATTAATGTTTTTGTGGTTTAAAAAAAGCTAAATTCAAACCAAATAAGTCAATAATTCATTTTTTGTGTGTTTATATGTGAGGTGGTGTCACTCGGTTTAGGGTTGGGTCGGGCCCCTTCAGGGCTCTTATAAGCCAAAATGGGGCCAATTACAAAATATTGTTTGAGGCCACATAAAGCTATCGGCTGGTCCTGGTAGAAACTATTGGTGTTGTATACTTTTTTGATTTAGAACACATTACAATGATGCTGTTTTTGGAATGTCACCTTGTTCAAATGTGATCTTTTGGGGGTTCATAAAACTGAACTTTGTAGACGGGAGATAATCTGTGGCCATCTGAGGATACCTTCCCTCCACAATAGAGGTCACCACAGGAAAGTAATGCTTCTCCTCGTTGTCGTCGTCGGCGCCGCTGTCCATTTGTCACTGTATGCTTCATGCTCTTTCCTTATCACCACGAGCACCGACTGTAAGGGCAGCCCTTGGGATATGTCAGCATGCAGATCCATTAAATTATTAGACCTTGTTTATTATTTACTGTGTTGCATACACAACTGGCCGCCAGATTTAATATTCATGCGGGAAGACTGTTCTCAGCAGATGCCAACAGGACCAAGTGGGATGGGATTAATGCGGTCAAGTGTGGAACATCTCGACAGCAAGCGTTTTAATAATTAGGGATGTTACGGGTCAGCATAAATACATACAAAACATACACACATTGTGCAGTGAAACTTTGTGAATGCATACATAATAATCAATGCTTGGAACGGTCAAATAACAATAAAATGCTCTCTGGTTGAGTGAATTTTCACACATTTTGAGGGGTTGAGGAAAGGATTTTGCAATTATGTAAGTGAGACTTGAACAATTACAGTATTAATAATGAGGTAAAATTCCCAACGGTTTGAAATAAAATAGTTTAAAAAACATTGACTGATAACTGCACTTTGATAAACCAACAGACTGACTGGCGCCAGCTCGCTAGATTAAATGCTAACATGAAAACAAGAGGCATTGCATTATTTCCCCATCAAGAAACGACATACCTCAATCTAAACTTATATAAACACATTACTGTCTGATAAACTAAACTATTCAATTATGCACATTGAACCTACAACCTGTGCTCTCCTAGAACAGTGTGATCGTTGTATACTCAGAGAAATACAAGACAGCGGTGTTTTTACAGTGCATTCAATGACCGCTGAACAGAGTAGGACACTACAACGCTGGCCAGAAATAATAAATAATAGTAATAATAGTACCTATCCGTTGTGGTGAAGAAGGAGCTGAGCCGAAAGGCAAAGCTCTCAATTTACCGGTCGATCTACGTTCCCATCCTTACCTATGGTCATGAGCTTTGGGTCATGACCGAAAGGATAAGATCACGGGTACAAGCGGCCGAAATGAGTTTCCTCCGCCGGGTGGCGGGGCTCTCCCTTAGAGATAGGGTGAGAAGCTCTGACATCCGAGAGGAGCTCAAAGAAAAGCCGCTGCTCCTCCACATCGAGAGGAGCCAGATGAGGTGGCTCGGGCATCTGGTCAGGATGCCACCTGAACGCCTCCCTAGGGAGGTGTTTAGGGCACGTCCAACCGGTAGGAGGCCACGGGGAAGACCCAGGACACGTTGGGAAGACTATGTCTCCCGGCTGGCCTGGGAACGCCTCGGGATCCCCCGGGAAGAGCTAGACAAAGTGGCTGGGGAGAGGGAAGTCTGGGCTTCCCTGCTTAGGCTGCTGTCCCCGCGACCCGACCTCGGTTAAGCGGAAGATGATGGATGGATGGATGGAGTAATAATACATTTTATTTGTTATGCAATTGGCTTAGCCATTAAAAGAAGATAAAGTACTAAGAATAAAACACTATCAATGAAGCATAAGAAACACAAAACCTATATAACACGATAACTGTGATCATGTATGGTCACGATAACTGTGATATGAATTTATAGAATAGAATAGAATAGAATAGAAAGTACTTTATTGATCCCTAGGGGATATTCAGAAATTTATCGGCACAAAAGTAAGCAAGTATGGGTTGTAAACGTCGGCACGGCAGGAGAGAGCATGTTTTTTTCTGAAGCAGGAATGAACAGAAACGGTGCTAAAATAATCCGTTGCGTTCTTGTGAGGCTGTAGATTTGTCATCAAACAGGCCATCCAGTGAGTCATCTGCAAAATTAGTCTCATTTATTTATTTTTCTTTCCTACTCGGTGCTTAATTTCCTTTCTGTCTTTGTCCCCTGCCTGTCGGCCTTGTCCCTTTTTCCACCTTGTTCCATTGTGAGATCGTCCACAATGTATGTGTGTGTGTGTGCGCACGTGTGTGTGTCTGAGCGTGTGACAGAGAGAGAGAGTGGAGAAAGAGCAGCGAGGTGTCCAGCACATAAATTGCCTGTTTATTTCCAGTCATCGCACCAATTATACCAATATGAGCATATTTGAGAAATGTGGCCAGAATATACAAATAATTAAGAATCGATCAATTTTTCAGAATGTTTCTGTGGCCAAGAAGCATAAGAACGGAGTTTAACATGTGAAATTATACATTTTGAAAGCCAAGTGGGGACGCACACACAAGGGTGTCTATAAGTGGGGGTTGCCGTAAAGATCCACAACGTGATGGTTGGCTCTCTCGGGGAAAAGAGAGGCGTGCCTGTGAGAGGCCGCCATGATTAGTGGAGCTCTGTGTGTTGAATTTGTTCAACGAAGCTCGGGCCACGAATCATTTGAAGCCGCAACTCTGTAATGTGTCGCAACACTTTGGACTCACAACAACCATAGTGTGGCTGGCGCGTGCATTTTATCAATATAATAATCTTGTTTGTCTCTCAGCTGATCCTTTAGGGACGTAAACATGAAGGCAATTGAAAGTCCAGTATTTTTTTTATGATAGAATATAACTTTAACAGGGCACAGCATTAGGAACACCTAATGTACAGTCATGGTCAAAAGTTTACATTCACTTGTAAAGAACATCATTTTTGTTTCATTTGACATCACATGGACAAAGATAAGAACTTCTGGAGGAAAGTTCTGTGGTCAGATGAAACAAAAATTTAGCTGTTTGGCCACAATACCCGGCAATATGTTGGGAGGAGAATAGGTGAGGGCTTCGATCTCAGGAACACCAGGCCTACCGTCAAGCATGGTGGTGGTAGTATTATGCTCCGGGCCTGTTTTGCTGGCAATGGAACTGGTGCTTTACAGAGAGTAAATGGGACAATGAAAAAGGAGGACTACCTCCAAATTCTTTAGGACAACTTAAAATCGTCACCCCGGAGGTTGGGTCTTGGGCGCAGTTGGGTGTTCCAACAGGACAATGACCCAAACACACGTCAAACGTGGTATAGGAATTGCTAAATCAGGCTAGAATGATGGTTTTGGAATGGCCTTCCCAATGTCCTGACTTAAACGTGTGGACAATGCTGAAGAAACAAGTGCATGTCAGAAAAACAACAAATTTAGCTGAACTGGACCAATTTTGTCAAGAGGAGTGGTCAAAAATTAAACCAGAAGCTTTCCGGAAGCTTGTGGATGGCTACCAAAAGTGCCTTGTAGCAGTGAAACATGCCAAGAAACATGCAACCAAATATTAACATTGCTGTATGTATACTTTTGACCCAGCAGATTTGGTCACATTTTCAGTAGACCCATAATTAATTCAGAAAAGAACCAAACTTCATGAATGTTTTTTTGTGACCAACAAGTATGTGCTCCAATCACTCTATACCAAAAAAAAAAAGGGTTGTAGAAATTATTGGAAACTCAAGACAGCCATGACATTATTTTCTTTACAAGTGTATGAAAACTTTTGACCACGACTGTTCGTCTACCCAACAATTACTGCCTTTAGTTTTAATTGTCTAAGACTTATACATTCAGATTGTATACTTAGACTAGCACACTGGGAATGGGCGATATGGCCTAAAATCCAGTGATGGGCAAGCTACTTGGAAAATGTAGTAAGTTAAGCTACAAGTTACTCTTGATTGAATGTAGCTAAGCTACAGGGGGAGCTATCACAACAGAAATATAACAAGCTACACGGCAAAAGTAGCTTGCTGCATCAAAGCTACATTTAACGGCATTCATAACTCTGGGCCCACATGTATAATATCAATGCTAATGTAACTGAGAGTGTACAAATTAGGGCTGTGAATCTTTGGGTGTCCCACGATTCGATTCAATATCGATTCTTGGGGTCACGATTTGATAATATATTGATTTTTTCGATTCGGTTCGATTCTCGATTCAAAAACGATATTTTTCCGATTCAAAACGATTCTGTATTCATTCAATACATAGGATTTCAGCAGGATCTACCCCAGTTTGTTGACATGCCAGCAGAGTAGTATATATTTTTTTTAAAAAGCTTTTATAATTGAAAAGGTCAATGTTTTATTAACTGATTGCAATAATGTAAATTTGTTTTAACTATTAAACAAACCAAAAATATGACTTATTTTATCTTTGTGAAAACATTGGACACAGTGTGTTGTCAAGCTTATGAGATGCGATGCAAGTGTAAGCCACTGTGACACTATTGTTCTTTTTTATTATTTTCATAAATGTCTAATGATAATGTCAATGAGGGATTTATAATCACTGCTATGCTGAAATTATAACTAATATTGATACTGTTGTTGATAATATTCCTTTTTGTTTCATTACTTTTGGTTTGTTCCGTGTCGTGTTTGTGTCTCCTCTCAATTGCTCTGTTTATTGCAGTTCTGAGTGTTGCTGCGTCAGGTTTGGTTTTGGAATTGGATTGCATTGTTATGGTATTGCTGTGTAGTGGTTTGTTGGATTGATAAAAAAAATAAAAAAAATAATCGACTTTTTAAAAATGAGAATCGATTCTGAATCGCAAAACGTAAACGCCTCAATTCGTATTCGAATCGATTTTTTCCGACACCCCTAGTACAAATGGACCCAATAAGGGTCCGTTACTATCTGTCATTTAGCTGCGGACACCCTTCAACTACCTCTAGGGGTCCCTGCACCCCACACTATGTATTTACTTAGTTTGCCCTTTCTTTGGCACACCTGTATAATTTTATTCATTTTCTCTACTTATGGTAAAAAAAAACAGCATCAAAAAAAGACTTGTCTGTTTGGGAACCGTTGTTAATGGTTATGTGCAGTAAAACTTTTCATGACATCAACTCACCTTAATGTGTGTTCCTAAATTTGTGTGGGACATCTTAGATGTGTTAAATGCTGTCTTCAACAATAGTTAGGGTTTTGGTTTGGAGAGTAAACAACTAAAAACTAAGGTTTTGGGAATTGTTTCTCTCTAAATGCATACATTTGTATTTACCATATAGTACATGGTAAATACAAACGATATTGTTGAAGGCTAGTGTTAGTATATGGCATATACTAACACTAGCCTTCAACAATATCGTTACTGTCAATATTTGTATCAATCCACCCGCCCATGTTTACATTCAAGAGCTCCATCTTAGCATATCGTCCTACGGAATGTACTGTACTGTGTTTAGCTATTCCTCGCCCTTAAGTGATACTAATTATACCTGTAGAGAAAATGTTAATTTGCCTTTGAAGCGAAGATTACTGCCTTTAAGTTGCTTTGCAAGATTGAGCAACATTTTTTTTTTTTTCAAATACACAAGTCAAAGAAAAAAAAGGGCATCTCCAATATAATATCGCCATTTGAAAAAAAATTCCAAAGACATGCACCTGGGGATAGGTTGATTGGCAACACTAAATTGGCCCTAGTGTGTGAATGTGAGTGTGAATGTTGTCTGTCTATCTGGACAAGATGGCAACTTGTCCAGGGTGTACTCTGCCTTCTGCCCGATTGAAGCTGAGATAGGCTCCAGCACCCCCCACGATCCCAAAAGGGATAAGCGGTAGAAAAATGGATGGATTGATGGGGAAAAAAAACAAACAGTAATATTAAAACAAAAAAACTATTGTATGTCCACAAAGAAACAGAAAGAAGCAAAGCATAAAATGTCCTGTCGCAACACTCAGATATAATCACGTGATTTTTGATCAGCAATACAATTTACGGACAGAGAGAGAATACGTCATCAGCATGCATTATCACGATGTAACATTAGTTTTAAATGCGCTGTCGTCTGCCAAATTTATCGTATATTGTCTGTTTTACCATACACATTTGAATGTACACCTACGGACAGTTTAGCATCTCCAATTAGCTTATTTTTTATTTAATATTAGAGGAAACTGGAGTATGAATAAGATAATAATTCACACACAATCAAATCGTAGCTCAGATTTTTGTGTGTTTATTAAACACAACATTTTTACTGTATTTGTCTACCTTACTGTACCAAAAATAAACCGCAACTTGACCTTAAAACCAAAGTAATGATAGCCCATAATTACACCCCTAATTATTATTTACTTAATTTTTTAAATTGACATAGTATAACACAGTAACTAATATATGTAGAAAGAATAAGAAATCATATCACACTAAGAGCGGTTGGCAATATTCTCATCACTTTGAGTTACATATGAGTCAAAATATTGATGATGCAATGTAATTTACACTGTATCCGTCTTAATCAATAAGTGTTGTTTTCTAAACAACCTATGTATTACATGTCAAGTGGTTTAAAGATTATAGACAGATTGTGTCAATAAAAAGGTTAATGTGTATAATGTATGTAATAAAGACATGCTTATTGATTTGAAAAAAAAATGATGAGCCTATTATATCTTTTGTACAGAAAGTGTCAAAGTAAATCCATGAATTAGAAGAAACCAATTTTAATCAGCTGCTGAAAAGCCAATCAAACTCGCCTGGCTCATTACTGTCAAGAGCAGAGAGCTTGAAAAACACGGATGACAGATTTAGTGGCCTCTATCCCTCGAGACCGCATGCACATTTTTTATGGTAAGGGAAACAATTCATCACAGCGCAATTCATCTGTGTTAACTTTTAATTAATGTTCGACTACGGTGATTGTTAAAATTGTGACGTTGGCTCAGTGCTGTGTCAAATCAGTCTATCCTTATCCTTAAAGCAACAGTAAGGTTTAATTGCGTTCATCGGCTTGCACACCCAACCTCCACCAATATAACCTGTCAACGTTATGATATCATGTTTCATACATATAATTTTAACTTGCAGAATTTGTAGCCTATTTTACAGAAGCACTGCATGATGGCTGTATTATTTCCACTATTACAATGACACTACAACACAAATTATACAATATGATAATCCACCAAACAACAACTTGCGGGTTAAACTCAACATTTTGAGTTGGAGTTCTAAGAATTAGGTGGGATAGCAAATATTACAGTTAACACAATAAGATGCAACCAAAACATTTGGTTCCTAGTGTTAGCTTGTAGATGAAGATCAACATTACGTAGAGCTAGATATTGAAATAACTTTGTTTTCTAACCATAGGAAGGAAAATAGTGAGTGTGATGGACGGTGCTGAGAAGAAAAAGTTGATATTCATGGAATTAAAAACAAGAAATCATCAAAAACATGACAGAGTGCTACGCCCACTCGGTGAAACAATTAAAGCGAGTCACTGCTCGTCTGCATCATACTGAACCATGAATTGATTAACGTGCACCCCGACTTAAACAAGTTGAAAAACTTATTCGGGTGTTACCATTTAGTGGTCAATTGTACGAAATATGTACTGTACTGTGCAATCTACTAATACAAGTTTCAATCAATCAAAAACAGTCAATATTGTTCAAATTCTATTCAAACAGCAGACAATTATCCATGAAAATATGGACACGCTGCTGATGGTGTGTTTGACTGAGAAGCAGCTGCAGGGAAATACCATGAAAGTCCACTGTACTAGGTGAGGGTGCTCGAAAAAAATTGTTTCTCATCAAAATCGCGATTTTTATTTAAACCGATTCCGAATTTCCGAGAATCAATTAAAAAAGAAAAACCCACATTGTTATTGTTGATACTGTTTTATTTTTATCAATATTTAGTTTTCCTTTTCTTAGTTTTGTATTTGACAAGTACTATATTTGTATGTCTTCTCAATTGCTTTGTAAATTTATATTCTAAAAATTAAAACACTGGGATTGGGTTGGCGTTGGTCTTGCTCTATTTTAATAAAATAAAATATTAACATTTTGTGATTTTTGTAAATAAAATAAAAACATTATTATATTACATTATTAAGACTTTTAGGGCAGCACGGTGGAAGGGGTTAGTGCCTCTGCCTCACAATACGAAGGTCCTGAGTAGTCCTGGGTTCAATCCCAGGCTCGGGATCTTTCGGTGTGGAGTTTGCATGTTCTCCCAGTGAATGCGTGGGTTCCCTCCGGGTACTCCGGCTTCCTCCCACCTCCAAAGACATGCACCTGGGGATAGGTTGATTGGCAACACTAAATTGGCCCTAGTGTGTGAATGTGAGTGTAAATGTGAGTGTGAATGCTGTCTGTCTATTTGTGTTGGCCCTGCGATGAGCTGGCGACTTGTCCAGGGTGTACCGCGCCTTCCGCCCGATTGTAGATGAAATATGCACCAATCAAAACATCAATATAATCCGGCAAACCTGATAATCAGGGCCAACTGAATGCATGGGCTTACCTGGGCTGATGCTCAGGGGCCCCCAATCAATCAGGGGCCAACAATTTTGACGGCGGCAAACAATTATTTGTGTTCATAGCTGTCAATCACAGCCAGCTCAGCTTTGTTGTTTTTTATTACTGTTTTGAGAACGGCGCGCAAACTTATGTTGTTGGTGTGAGAGATGAGTGTGCTGACTACTGAGCTAAAAGCACCTGTGATTTCCCGGATCGCCGGCACTTTTTTTCAAGTTGACTTCCCTCAGTTACACTCGCACAGATGCGCATGTGCCCGTCGCGGAGGAGATATCCTCGTGAACAAATAAAATGATCATAAAATGGATATTTTTGCATTGTTGCTTTAGAATTATGATTTTTTTTTTTTTTTTTTTTACTTTCTTTTTAAGGGTGGGGGTGGTGTTGACGTTGAGGTTCCCCAAGTAGGTGATATGGAACACTGTATGTGTATAGATATTTGCATTTTGTTTATGAAAATAAAGGAAATTGTACGGAAAATTCTTCACCCCGGAGAGTAACATTTTTTTTTTTTTTCAGGAAAGTTAAAATATGATAACATTTGAGAAAACTGTTAAAATGGGTGTGCAAAATATGGTGGATTAGGTTGCATCGATCCCCATCGTCAAAATGAGATGATGCAGGGCTGTCATGGTAATAAGAAGGATGTCTTACACAAAGTTGGTTGCATTTGTTTACTCATCTCTTCCCTTCTTCGTTTCATCAGCTTCTCGATTACTCTCCACTCTATATTCCTTTCATGTTTACATTAGTTTCACTGGCCAGCTCCTGAGGCGCAGTCTTTGCCAATATTTGTGTTTGGGTGGAAGCAGCACCCTATTTCCTGCATTTTATCATCTCCTCGTACCAACTCATTTATTGCCCTCTATAGGCCTCTTTTTTTTCCTCCTTCCCCTTGGCCCATCTCCTTCCATCTCGCCTACCCTGAATTAACAACATCAGATAATTAAAAGATGGAGTGAGTGAGTCCAGTGAAGGAGGAACCGACTGTACAGGCTCAAAACGTAGCACATTGGACAGTGAAAAGCGATCCTCGATGTAGGAAACGAGGAAAACCACAGGATTGCTCTTCAATTAAATTTAAAAGGACGGATGATTTTAACGAGCATTTCTGAATGCGACGTGTAAAAGCCTTCTGGGTAAGGCCGATGGATGCACTTCTGCTTTATGCTCGTTCTTTTGTCACTGAGAAGCACGGCAAAGGGAACAAAAAAAAATCACGCATTGTTTGAAAAAGAAGGCGGGAAGATAATGACAAAGACGTGTCCGAGCAGACTGCTCATAAGAAACCAACACATTTCACCTCCATAATTTGTCATCTTTGTCATCCCGGACTCTTTGCCGCCTCTCCGTCACTGAATGGACATTATGTGAGGCTGCATTAAAAGTCTGATCACATCGCAGGCGCTTCGTGTGTGTGAGAGGAGTTTGAGTGAATGTGTGTGTGTGTGTGTGTGTGTGTGTGTGTGTGTGTGTGTGTGTGTGTGTGTGTGTGTGTGTGTGTGTGTGTGTGTGTGTGTGTGTTGTGTGTGTGTGAGTTTGTGTGTGTGAAATCTCGGCTTCGCTTTCTGCACATCCATCACTGTAAAATCACAGTGAGCTACAATCCAACCACTTACGGCAGGCGTGAACGTTTGAATCTTTGATGAGGATGTGCTGTAATGACAGACCCAGAATCCTCAATATCGAAAAGCAGAGCGTTTTGGGAATCAGATGATTCTTTAACAATATTTGATTCCGCAACGTTGTCGTCGAACATGTGAACTCGCTCGTCAATGGTACCTCAGTGACATGGTCACTAGAGCAGTGTTTTTTAACCACTAGTGTGCCGTGACATACAGTCTGGTGTGCCAGATTATGTAATTTCACCTAATTGGGTTAAAAATATTATATGTAAACCAGTAATTATAAATGTTGAGTGTCTGCACTCTCTAAAGCACGGCAGCGTAACCATGTAATACTTTTACATATCAGTAGGTGGCATCAGGTAGCTAATTGCTTTAGATGTTTGTCGTGATCACAATATGCAGACAACAGCGGGAGGCAGTGTGCAGGTAAAAGGGTACTTTAATGCTTCAGCCAAAAATAAACAAAAGGCGAGTGCCGCTAAGAAAAGGCATTGAAGCTTAGGGATGGTTTTGCCGAATGAAACTAAAACTGAACTGGCTGCAAAGTAAACAAAAACAGAATGCTGGATGACACCAAAGACTTACAGCGTGTGGAGCAGACGGCGTCCACAAAGTATATCCCTACATGACATGACAATCAACAATGTCCCCACAAAGAAGGATAGCGTCCGCACACATTAAATAGTCTCGATTGCCAAAACAAAGCAGGTGCGGGGAATAGCGCTCAAGGAAGACATGAAACTGCTACAGGAAAATACCAACAAAACAGGAAAAGCCACCAAAATAGGAGCGCAAAACAAGAACTAAAATACTACACACAGGAAGACACCAAAAACTACAAAATAAGTCACGGCGTGATATGACAGGTAATTACAGTACACATACTTTGAGACAAGAGCTATAGTCGTGCATGGTTGGTTATGGTTTGGATTCATATCCAACAATTGCGAGAACAAATTTTTACCGTCAATATCGGCTGCTGAGTTTAATTTTTTTTATGTTTTCTGCTGGTGGTGTGCCTCGGGATTTTTTCAATCCAAAAAATATGCCTTGGCTCAGAAAAGGTTAAAAAACACTGCACTAGAGATCCATGTTACATCCAAATTTGAGTGAAGGAGCCTGACAAAAAAAAAAACACAAAGACTTTGATGTTTGAGGACCTTTAAATCGCATTGTCTAGGGCAGGGGTGTCAAACTTGCTAAGTAGAAAAATGAGCCAACATTTTCAATGAAAGAAACTGCTGTTCTAAATGTGTCCACTAAATGTCGCATCAGCAATTCTTTGTATCTTTGTAGATTATGCTACATATGTAAAAAAACAAAAACAAAAAAAAATGTCAGTAAATCAATCGGGGAAAATGATCAAATTACATAGGTAACATCCTGTTATTTGATAGATTGAAAATGAACACCAATGAGATGACTGATGAACATTATCACATCATTTATTCAGAAAGTATAGATAAGGATAAATAAAGGTAGAATACTATCAACTGCAATATGTAATTGTAAAAACAGCAACAACATTATGATTTGTATATTTTCAGAATGTGCTTGTTCTATTTTACACAAAGAAAACAATCTTAAGTTGTCTTTATTCTTAAGTTATCGTGCCGTGATTTTAATAGTCCGGCCCACTTGGGAGTACATTTTTCGCCATGTGGCCCCCGATCTAAAATGAGTTTGACACCCCTGGTCTAAGGTTATATACTAGGCCAAGGCCGAAATTCGATATGTCAATTAACCGGCGATAAATGGAAATTAGGTGCATAAGTTTGCCAGCGTAGATAAGTCGCCACAAGCATGTTTCAAGAGCATTCACACTTTTCATTGGTTTCAGCAGCTGTGCGTGCTTGTACTACGATGGAAGGACGAGGAGGGGTTTAACTCCCTTGTCCTTCATTAAGTGTCTTAGACCCTTTGTGCGTCGAAGTGATGCCGCCGGCCCGCGAGCATTACCCCGAGCCGCGAGTGGCTCTAACGGTCATATCGAAGTTTGTGTTTTTAATGTGCTCGTTTGCCGAGCGTGACGGTCTGCAAAAGCAGTTTTTGCTTTTGCTGCGGGCGTTTGAACTACAAAAAACTCTCGACAGTTAGTATCCATCCATCCTTTTTCTACCGCTTGACCCTTTTGGGGTCGCTGGAGCATATCTCAGCTGCATTCGGGCGGAAGGCGGGGTTCACCCTGGACAAGTCGCCACCTCATCACAGGGCCAACACAGATAGACAGACAACATTCACACTCACATTCACACACTAGGGCCAATTTAGTGTTGCCAATCAACCTATCTCCAGGTGCATGTTTTTGGAGGTGGGAGAAGAGAACCCACGCAGTCACAGGGAGAACATGCAAACTCCACACAGAAAGACCCCGAGCCTGGGATTGAACCCAAGACTGCTCAGGACCTTCGAATTGTGAGGCAGATGCACAAACCCCTCTATCACCGTGCTGCCCACAGTTAGTATTAATGTCCCTCCATCCATCCATTTGCTGCCGCTTATTCCCTTTGGGGTCGCGGGGGGCGCTGGTGCCTATCTCAGCTACAATCGGGCGGAAGGCGGTGTACACCCTGAACAAGTCGCCACCTCATCGCAGTAGTATTAATGTGTTAAATTAAAATGGTCCAAAAACAGTCATTTCTAACTAGACTCATATGAATGGATTGACTGGCAAGCTTGCAAGCTATCTTAAATGTTAACATGTAAACAACAGACATAAACGTCTTTCACCGTAATGAAACGTCATTCCCCAATCTAAACTTGTACAAACACTTTACTGTTTAAACACCCGACCTACAGTATTCAAATTAAACATAAAGGATGTGCTGTTTTTGCACAAAGTGGTTGATCAACTTGACAAAATGAAACTGACGGAAACAGAGTCCATTCAACAGAAAGTCAACTGACGTGACGTCACACAAACCGGAAGTGAAACAACTGCTCACCTTTTACAATTTCAAATGGAAGAAGGTACACTCATTTAGACACACAAATAAAAACAAGATGGCTGTTATGAAGCCGGAACAAATATTTGATATTTCCTCTGCCAAGAAAGTGTATTTTGTCTATTTATTTTAGTTATCAAAAAATACAACTTAGACCAGGGGTAGGGAACCTATGGCTCTAGAGCCAGATGTGGCTCTTTTGATGACTGCATCTGGCTCTCAGATAAATCTTAGCTTACATTGCTTAACACGATAAGTAATTAATAATTCCGCTGGTAATCACAGTGTCAAAAATAACATTCAAATTATAAAACATTCTCATGCATTTTAATCCAACCATCCGTTTTCTATCCTACCTGTTCAAGATGTCGCATTAATGGTAAGAAGTATTATATTTATTATTGGTTAACTTTAGAATAACAATGTTATTAAAAAGAATAAGAGACTTATTATACTCTAAAAATGTTGGTCTGACTTAAAAATGCACATATTTAGTTGTATTCAGTGTTAAAAAATATTATTTGGCTCTCACGGAAATACATTTGGAAATATTTGGCTTTAATGGCTCTCTCAGCCAAAAAGGTTCCCGACCCCTGACTTAGACTTTAGTGTGTACAAATACTTTTTGAGCACATTCAACAATATTACAATAATAATGATAACTGTGATTATTTTAGTCAACATTACTTTATTTAGACATTTTGTTTATTGTTTTGTTTGTCTATATGTGAGGGTCTCTCACCCCCTACTTAACAGAGACAGAACCTATTTTATTTAATTTTGGTTGTGATTTTTTTAATCAAGTGCAACATTGTGCTTACGGATAGTGTATTTAATTTTCATTATTTGTCTGTTTTTATTTAACTTAGTATTTAAAAGTTTACATGTCATTTACAAAGTTGAAATATACTAGAAATACAAGTTAATTGCATCTGAAAGGGTATACCTCCTGTAACGGCTGCTTGGTTTGGGTTTGTTAGTGTTTGCCTGTGTTTAGTGTTAATTCTTGTCCTGCGCTCTTATTTGGTGGCGCTTCCTGTTGTCGTTGTGTTTTTTCGTAACCGCTTCACATATTTCTCTGAGCACTGATCCAC
Organism: Nerophis ophidion; assembly: GCF_033978795.1. Classification (NCBI taxonomy): domain Eukaryota; kingdom Metazoa; phylum Chordata; class Actinopteri; order Syngnathiformes; family Syngnathidae; genus Nerophis; species Nerophis ophidion. Next base: position 34,421,652 of record NC_084614.1, on the reverse strand, counting down.
ACACTTGCTTTCCGTTAGCAATTAGGCCTATTTAGGTTGAGTCTGAGTCACCATTCTTTGTTTTGTACAGATGTACGATGTATAGATGTGGACGCTTCTCCTGCTGCACGTTTTGGCAGGTAGATTGTTCTTTGTTCCAGCGTTCTGTTTATTATTTTTGTAGCCTTATGCTTCCAGAGCATTTCCCAGCTCTCAGTTTTTGTTATTGTCTTCTGCATCTTGTCAACACGCCAGTAATCGACATCATGCGACCCGAGTGTCACCGAAAGCCCGGACCACAACATTCAGATGTTTCCACTGTTACCGACGAGGAATTTGAGAGCGGCTAACATCCCTCCACAGTTCAAAGACAGTTTTTCTGTTTCTTTATGGGTGCGGTGTTCGTCCACAAAGGAACTTTTAAGCACGCATAGAATACAACTCCCCTCCTTTTTGATTGGTCATGCTTACCATTGTATTACTGTACCATATTCGTCTTTAGCCAAGATAAACACATTTTCCTAATGAAGAAATAAGTTTAAATAACATTTTTAAAACTCAGTAAAATGCTAAATCGGCATCAAAACATGTTTTTAAAAATAAGCTAATCCTTAAGTCTGATTGAAACGGTACCAGTGCGAACAAATCAGAATGGTTAACACATTGCACAGGTGAACCTAATGAAGTGAGTCTATATTTATACATGTCAGCGTGTTGCAAAATGAACTAGAACAACGGACAGACACCTTTTTATTTCAGTTTGCTACCGCATTGGCTTGTTTGCCTCTTTTCACTGGAGATGCTCTTGTACATAATTTAGCAGCAACAAGCATCATTCTGAGTAGTCATTAATGCTGCTTTTAGGGTTGATCCTCTTGGGGGAAATCTCAAAGGCTTCTTAGGAGGCAAGAATTTATATTTTCGATTAGTCTCAAATGGTCTTTAAACCCTCCTAGCAATATTAGAAACGTGCCGGATTTCAAATACACTTTTTCAGGAACTCTACTGTACGGGTTTTCATATGTCAAAATACTTCACCATTGCAAACTATGCTGCTTTTATTAGGGCAAAAATCAAACAATACTAGGGCAGTGGTTCTCAAAGGGGGTACGCATACCCCTGGGGGTACTTGAAGGTATGCCAAGGGGTACGTGAGATTTAAAAAAAAAAAATCTAAAAATAGCAACAATTCAAAAATCCTTTACAAATATATTTATTGAATAATACTTCAACAAATCTGAATGTAAGTTCATAAACTGCGAAAACAAATGACACAATGTTGCATTTGCATTCAGTGTTGACAGCTAGAACTTTTTTTGTGAAGAAATGTTTAGAATTAAGTTCATGAATCCAGATGGATCTCTATTACAATCCCCAAAGAGTGCACTTTAAGTTGATGATTACTTCTATGTGTCGAAATCTGTATTTATAATTGAATCACTTGTTTATTTTTCAACAAGTTTTTAGTTATTTTCATATATTTTTTTCCAAATAGTTCAAGAAAGACCACTACAAATGAGCAATGTTTTGCAATGTTATAGAATTTAATAAACCAGAAAGTGATGAAATAGTGCTGTATTTTACTTTATCTCTTTTTTTCAACCAAAAATGTTTTGTTCTGATCAGGGGATACTTAAATTAAAAAAATGTTCACAGGGGGTATTTCACTGAAAAAAGGTTGAGAACCACTGCACTCGGGCTCCAGCTAACCATTGTTTTAGTAATCGAGTAATCTATCGAATAGTTTGTTGGAATATTTGAGTAATAGAATTGAGCCTTTTAAAGCCTCAATGAATATTTTAGGGAACGTAGTTTAAAAAAACTATTGCTTGCATTCTTTCCTTCATTTTTTCTGTAAAAGGCACACTATCAACAAAAAAATTGCACTTTTTAAATGTGTGAATTGTCAAAAATAAAAAAAAATGCTGTTCACCGATCTCTCATGTGCACTATTGCAACCGCCGTGCAGAAACTATAGTATGTCGACGTATTTAATAATTCCGGGCATTTGATTAAACATTTAATCAAAGCAACAGAATATAAACTGAAGCTGTTTTATAATCAAATTAATTGAATAATTGTAGCATTCCTAATAAACGCAATACAGCCGGGCTATTCAACTGGCATCCTAAGGGGGAAATCTGGGCCTGCTATGACACCCTGGAGTTTAGTTCAAAACTCGGGGTGAATACTTTTTACAGTAAATTCATAAGAACACTAGTACTCCTGTTGTGTAGAGGAACCTAAACCACTGTCAACACATTGGCAGATCCTCGCCTTGACTTTTTAACCTTGCCGTCATTTTTTGCTGGCTTGCAATCATACAACACTAGGGTTCAACATTGTGATTTACATAACTGAGGCGTTCTTCAAGGCACCTTTTTAAGTCCCCTGCTTCTTGGCAGTTACCATTTTTTTTCGTGATGGGTTTTTTGCACCTGTAGCTGTAGCTTGTTTTTTTTTAAATCCGATGCAGTTAGTAGTCACGTGTTTAACTTCTTTACTTATACTTGTAGTTAGGGATGGGAATCGATAAGATTTTTCCGGTTCCGATTCCAGTTTTGATTCTGCTTAACGATTTGGTTCCTTATCGGTTTTCTTATCAATACATATTTGGGGGGAAAAAGAAGAGAAAAAAGGATGGATTTGCATCAACTTTGTTTAGTTGAGAGGTAAAAATGACCTTACAAAGCCAACAGTGTGGTCCCAAAAGGCACATGTGTAGTATGGCAGAAAAAAAATAACTTTTTTGTAAGTAAATATATCCATCCATCCATTTTCTACTGTTTGTACCAATCGGGGTCAGGGGTGTCGCTGGAGCCTATCTTAGCTGCATTCAGGCGGAAGGTGTAGTACACCCTGGACAAGTCGCCACCTTATCGCAGGGCCAACACAGATAGACAGACATGAGTGATTAAAATAACATGTATAATGAAGTGAATTGAAGTGAATTATATTTATATAGCGCTTTTCTCTAGTGACTCAAAACGCTTTACATAGTGAAACCCAATATCTAAGTTACATTTAAACCAGTGTGGGTGGCACCGGGAGCAGGTGGGTAAAGTGTCTTGCCCAAGGACACAACGGCAGTGACTAGAGTGGCGTAAGCGGGAATCAAACCTGCAACCCTCAAGTTGCTGGCATGGCCACTCTACCAACCGAGGTGTACCGCTATAATGAAAACATGTATGATTGGAATAACATGTAAATATAATAAATTATTATTAATCTGTAGAATTTAAACATGTGCAAATGACACAAGAATCTAATTAGTAAATGTGATATTAACATATTACATGCAAATTGAGTTATGTCAAGCTTTTATTGGTTATAATTTTTATGATTATGGCTTACAGTTCATGAAAACTTTAAATTGAAATTTCAGAAAATGCAAGGTTTCAAAAACTGTCAGCCATGATCAAATTTATAACAATGGCTTGCATGTAAAAAGTTAATATCAGAGATTATATTCATTTTTGAAGTAAATTTCTCACATGAGTGTACTTTTACACCATATTCTAATTTTATGAGTTTCACTTGTATAATATAATGACTGAGAGAAAATCTGGTTGCAGGAAAACATGCAACTTTTCTCTGACTACCAATGAACATTCACTTACTGAAAATTCACCCCAAATTTAGTCGCCTAGCAACAGACATGAGCTGGTGCTACCCACCTGGGAGCCAGTCAGAAACTGTCTCTTATCATGTTCATCTAAATGAGAAGGCATTCATTTCAATTTAACAACTAAAAGAGCTTACATGATAGTAGGTGGTAGTTAGTAGCTGTTGTGTTCAGAGGAAGTGCTAGTGTTACCGCTGCAGGGATGAGGTCGGAGCGGTTAAAAACGTGACTCCATCCATCCATCCATTTTCTACCGCTTATTCCCTTTCGGGGTCGCGGGGGGCGCTGGCGCCTATCTCAGCTACAATCGGGCGGAAGGCGGGGTACACCCTGGACAAGTCGCCACCTCATCGCAGGGCCAACACAGATAGACAGACAACATTCACACTCACATTCACACACTAGGGCCAATTTTTAGTGTTGCCAATCAACCTATCCCCAGGTGCATGTATTTGGAAGTGGGAGGAAGCCGGAGTACCCGGAGGGAACCCACGCATTCACGGGGAGAACATGCAAACTCCACACAGAAAGATCCTCAGCCTGGAATTGAACCCAGGACTGCAGGACCTTCGTATTGTGAGGCAGACGCACTAGCCCCTCTGCCACCGTGACTTTCATTTAAAATGATCGCATGCTGTGTGTTTCAAATGTTTATGTATATTGCTCACATGTACTCCTCTTGATGAACTAGCAGCCTTATAATTATTACAAGTAGCGCCGTTGCCATCTTTTTTTGTAAAATGTAGTCAACTGGAGAGCGTTTGTTGCGCCCAGGTTCCGCCATTTCGATATCTGACACCACTACGAAACATCATCCCCACCTGGGAGGACCGATAAAAGAAACGTTTCAATAAATGGCAAACGATCCCAAAGAATTTATACATTGGGAACTGGTTCTGAACAAGAAGCGGTTGTCAATTCCCATCCCTATGAGTTGTTTTCCTAAAGATTTAATTTTAGGTCCTCTCTTTGTCATCATTTTGGCTATTCAACTAGTGGCACAATAGTTTGGTTCATAAATTTTGAGAGAGCCTTAGAGCAGATTCCTAAAAATGTTAGGGTGCTGTCATCATGATGATTTGTCAGAGCACTCCTGTAACTCTGACAGAATAAAATGAATAGACCAAAATCAAATGTCTACCAAATAAGACTTATCATCCTTAGCTTGTATATAATGTACAAAACCCAAAACCAATGACGTGTAAATCGTAAATAAAAACAGAATACAATGATTTGCGAATCCTTTTCAACCTATATTCATTTCATTTCATTTCATTTTTATTTATCTCATTCATTGATGTGCATTTAGAACGATAAATAATTATATCACAATTATACAATTTAAATTCACACAATTCCTGAGAAGGAGCAGGATGAAGAAAATCTTGTAATTTCCTGCCCCCTTTGACATAATACATTATCTTACTTCGTGAATATCATTTAAGCCGACACATATATCCAAATGTAATGAAACAATCAAAAACAAAAAACACAACAAGTGCAAAACTTCATAAAGTATAAACCAAACCAAGAAAATAATAGTAATAATATAATATACACCTCACGGAATGATAGAGAGCAAATACAAAACCAGACAAAAAATAAGTAAATTAATAAATAAAAAACAAAATGTAAACACTTATTGCTGTCCATATGATCTTATTGTTCTATCTTTATATATTTTTTTCAATTGGAATATATTTTTACAGTTTTTTATCTCGTTGTAAAGAGAATTCCACAATTTCACCCCCACCACTGATGTACACATTTGTTTTAAAGTTGTCCTTGAGTATTGTTGTTTGAAATGACCTTTTCTTCTATGCTCTGTATTCTCAGAAGTGATGACAAACATTTTTTGTAAATTTGCTGGTAATGTTTTACTTCTAGCCTTAAATATGACACACAATGTCTGTAGCTTTACTAGCTCCGGTAGTTTCAATAGTCCAGAGTTATTAAATAAAATGTTAGTGTGTTCTAAGTAATCTACTTTATGAATAATCCTTATAGCTCTTTTCTGTAATTGATACAATGCATTTATGTTACTCTTATAAGTGTTCCCCCACACTTCCACACAGTAGCTGATATATGGCAATATAAGTGAACAATACAATATGCGCATTGCCCTATAATCTAACATATATTTTACCTTGTTTAATATAAAAATACTCTTAGACATCTTTTTTCGTACATGTGCAATATGAGATTTCCATGTCAGACCGTCATCCAGTATCACTCCTAAAAATCTAAGTTCAGAAACCCTTTCAATATCAATTCCATCTATCGACAGTTTGATGGTGTCCTCTCTTTTCTTCTTACCAAAAATCATAAACTTTGTTTTTTTTTACATTTAATGATAATTTGTTGACATCAAACCATCTCTTAAGTTTAATCATTTCCTGTTCAATAAGTATTGATAACGCTTTTAAGTCATGTCCCGAACTATAAAAGTTGGTGTCGTCCGCAAATAAAACAAACTTCAATAACTTTGATACCTCACATATATCGTTAATATACAAAATAAACAATTTAGGTCCCAAAACCGAACCTTGTGGAATTCCACATTCAATCCTCATTTGTTCAGATGTATCACCCAAAAAATCCACAAACTCTTGTCTATTATCTAAATAACTTTTTAGCCATTCTAAAGCTACTCCTCTCACACCAAGTGAATGCAACTTGGACAATAATATAGAATGATGTATAGTGTCAAATGCTTTTTTAAGATCGATAAACACACCGATAGTGTATTTCCTATTATCAGTTTCTGTTGCTATATCCTCCATTATATTCATTACAGCTTAAGCAGTGGATCTATTAGTTCGGAATCCATACTGGCTCTCACTCAAAAGCATGTTCTTCTCAATAAAACTGTCTAATTTTTCTACAAATATTTTTTCAATTATTTTAGAAAATTGTGACAGCAGTGACACTGGTCGGTAATTAGTAAATACATGTTTATATCCCGTTTTATAGAGTGGAATTACTTTTGCTACCTTCATTCTATTTGGAAAAGTCCCTGTTTGAAAAGAGAGATTAAAAACATAACATAGAGGTTTGATGATACAGTCAATAGTCTTTTTTACAGTTATCATGTCAATACCATCACTGTCTGTTGATGCCTTATTTTTCAGTTTTGTTACAACCGATAGAATTTCATTTTCACTAACATCTCCTAAAAGCATGGACTGTAGCACTTTGCTTCCCCCTCTACATCCACTCTATATCTTTATGTTCTTCAATACTCTGCCAATTTGGGTCCAACATTCACAAAAAAAGAATTGAATCCATTTGCTACTTCTTTCATATTTGTTATCATCTTATTATCCTCATTGATAAAATAGCTTAGTGGGTTTGTAGGCCCCGATGTTTTACCTATTACCTTGTTCAGAATATTCCAGGTTCCTTTAATATTGTTTTTTTTTTTCTAGTAAGTTATTGTAATAGTCTTTTTTAGCTTGTCTCATTATTGTTATCAATTTGTTTTTGTAAACCTTATATTTCGTTTCAGCATCCTTTGTTCTTACTTTTATAAAGTCTCTATAAAGTTTGTTTTTCTTTTTACAAGCATTCTGTAGTCCCTTTATAATCCAAGGCTTTTTATTGTAGCTGTCTCTTTGTTTCCATACATTCGGACAATGTATTTCATACAATGATAAATAAATATTAAGAAAGCCTCATTTGCAGCATTTGCCTCTCCCACATACACCTCATTCCAGTCTGCTTCAAATAAGTCCTTCCTAAATTTATTTATTGCCTCTTCAGTCCTTTTCCTTGTATACCTATGGGTTTTCTCCTCCCTCTTTCTATACATTTGACAGTCATAAGTAAGAAACACAGGTAAGTGGTCACTTATATCATTAATTATTAATCCACTTTTAATATTATTTTTTATGTCATTTATAAAGATGTGATCAATTAATGTTGCACAATTTGTCAATATTCTACTGGGTTTGGTGATCAATGGATAAAGCCCTCTACTATATACCACATCCAAGAAGTCTCTTGTTGATTTATTTCTGGGTGAGCTTAGCAGGTCTATGTTATAGTCGCCACACATGACGAATGTTTTCTTTTCCTTTACCTTACACAGTAATTCTTCCAGACTATCATGAAATGCTTCTACCTTAGACCCAGGTGTCCTATATAAACACGTAACAATAACATTTCTCTTCTTTTCTATGTCTACCTCCACAGTTACACATGCAAATAAATCATTGATTACCGTTGTCATACATTCGACAGGTTTACATTTCAAGTCGCAGTCAACAAACAGGGCCACACCTCCTCCCTTCTTGTTTTTTCTACTACTGTGATACAACTTATACCCATCAATGGAGAAGTCAATACCTGTGTCTTTATCGATCCATGTTTCAGAAAGTGCTATTATTTTGATTTCGCTGTTTAAAGTCTTCAAGTATTCGTCAATCTTTGAGAAATTTGCATATAAGCTTCTGCAATTGAAATGTATTAAAGAAAATTTATTATCTAAGCTAACATTGTCATTAAATTGTTCCTCGGTGTAGTAGTCACAAGTAGCATTGATTGAGTTGAACAGATGGTTATCTGGGTCAACATCATTCAAAGTCATGTATTCAGCTCTTGAAGACGCTTGATTCTCAGTTGTCTCACCTTCTCGTCGCGAAGCCTTCCCCATCTCCAGCCAAGGATGAGCCATGTCAGTCATACGCCTAGCAGGTCTCATCTATATTGATCCAAGTCACGGAGCTCTCGAATCGTGACAACTTTGGCTTCTTCATATGGTCCATTTAGCCGAATCATGATTTTACAGTTTCGTGTCCATGTTGCTTGTATCTTATTTTCTTTTCTGGAGATGCGTGCTTGTCTTGCAATGTCGGCGTTCTTCTTTGTAAGATGTTTATTGATGTAAACCCCAGTTCCTTTCAGCTTCCTTCCCTGCTGTAGTAACTCCGTCTTATGTTTTCGATTCACAAACCGGATCACAATGGCTGTGTTGGTTCTGCTGTCCTTCCTGGGGATAGTATGGCACGCCGAAATGCTGCCACTTTGAAGAGATATGTTCTTACTTGTAAAAAAGTTAATTACTTGCCGTTCAAGTGTCTCAAGTTCGTCTGCCGGGGCTTCGGTGTCCTTGTCAGCGTCTCTGCTGCGAGTCCCGGCCACTCTTGCATACGTGCGATGTTTGGTTTCCAGTCCGCTTATAATCAAATCGTCCATTCTGGTGTATTGTTCAAGTTCGTCAATTCTTGCTTCTAGGTCGACAATTTTCTTGTCTTTCTCCTTGATGATGTTTTTTAGCATTTTGATTTCGGTCAACAACTCCATTAGTGTGTCTTGCTGCTTGGCCACTGTCCTTACATCTTCCGACAGGGAGTTGATAGATTTTCTAATCTCCTCCAAGTCTTCCTCGAGTTTCTTGTGTTTTGCAGTCATTTTCTTGAATCACGCCGGCTTTTTTACTCACAGTAGGTAAACAAGTCACTCTTCGTCTGCTTCGAAGTCACTCTTCATCTGAATTGTTTCCAAACGGTGTCTTAAATGAACTCTTGGAAAGAACAACAAATATGTCTTCTGGTTTGTGTTGTTGCCTCTTCTTTGCTTTAAAGGCTGCTTTCACACAGCTGCTCGGCTGTTAGGGCTTAGCCACATTCATGTTGAATATTCGGTGTTACACCTGAACTGCTTCCTGTCGGCGGTGACAGAGGTGCCGGCGTACCTCATCGCCTTCCTGCTGCTGCAGTTCTGAATATACTGCAAAGACAAGATGCTTAACGTTTAAACTGAGAAACTTTGTAATTTTTTTTACAAATATTAGCTCATTTGGAATTTTATGCCTGCAATATGTTTCGAAAAAGCTGGCACAAGTGGCAGAGAAGACTGAGAAAGTTGAGGAAAGCTCATCAAACACTTATTTGGAACGTCCCACAGGTGAACAAGTGGATGCCATGATTGGGTCATTCACAAACAAGGACGGGGCAAGGGTCACCACTTTCTATTTCTCAACGAGCTATTGCAAGGAATTTAGGGATTTCACCATCAACGTGCGTGCATGGTGTGCGTGCGTAAAAATATATTTTCTGTATGATCCCACTTTTTGTTTCAAAGTAACAAACGTAAGACAACAGCCACCATTGAACATACTAGTGTAGAAGTTTTTACCAGGATTTCAAGACTGGAATTTTCATTCCAACACCGATCTAAAATGACCGCAGAAAACACATATTACACACAATTAGTAACCGCAATAAAAATGAAATAAAACATTCATATATATATATACATATATATATATATATATATATATATATATATATATATATGTATATATATATATATATATATATATATATATATATATGTATATATATATATATATATATATATATATATATATATATATATATATATTTTTTTTTTTTTTTTTCTTGATCATGTTTGCTCAATTGTTACTGTCACGGAAAAAACACATATTAAGAAAACAAATAGCACTTTAAGGAGTTTATTTTATGTATGCATGTTATATTGTCCATACATATTATTTGGGCTGTTCTTTATAAGTTAAAGTTAAGTTAAAGTACCAATTGCCAGTGTTAGTTTGAGACGAACCCCAAGATGCAGAGATGGAGGCAGGCATGGAGTGAGAAAACATGATTTAATATACATACTAAGACAAAAACAAACAAAGGGTACAAACAAAAAGCGTGCATGTGGGCGGATAACAAACAAAAAGGCTTAGCGTGGAAGCTAGCTGGTATCGAGCAGGAAACAGAAGTCGTACATGTAATATGAAAACAAACTTGGAAGCAGGGAACAAAAAACAGTAAGCTACAACGAAATATAGCTTACCGCTACGTTGCAAAGATACGACACGACACAACAAGAGCGACAAGAAGTGACATCGACAAGACAATAATCCAGCACTGACTGGAGGACAAAAGCAGGTACAAATAAGAGCGGGCTGATTGACACCAGGTGTGGCCAGGTGCCAATCAGCAGCAGCTGAGGTGAAACAGCGCTCACGGAGAAAGACAGAAAACTAACAAAATAGGAGCGCTGACAGGAACTAAAAACAGGACATACTAAACACACACAGAGGAAAAACTAAGACACAAACAAACTGTCAATTGAAAGCCTGACAAGCTTACTACATTAATCATCACTGGGCAAGCTTCATAAGGACTGTATAAGGACTCCGCTTTTCATTTTATACTTTCTTCTCCTGAGAGGTCCTCTTTATGCTGTCTTAATTCTGCTTGGAAATGTTGAGACCTAATAATTAATATGATTCTTAGCCAAATGAATAAACCGCTTCAAATGTAGCTGCAAAAATAATTACAGCTTTTATTTTTGAAGAAGTCTTCACTGTTTTGTGCATTTATATATATACATATACACACACATATATATATATATATATATATATATATATATATATATATATATATATATATATATATATATATATATATATATATGTATATATATATATATGTATATATATATATATATATATATATGTATATATATATATATATATATATATATATATATATATATATATATTTATTTATTTTTTTTATTCTTTTTTTTTTCAAACGCTGTAACATACATGTCCAGAAAGATACTTAGGATGCATATAAAAACATTGAGTTCTGTAGATACTTTGTAGACATTGTGACTTTGGTAATATAGCTGAGCCAAAACTCACATTGCTGCACTGTGTTCCTATTATTTTCTGTTTAACTATGTCAACAAGAACACGGTGAAAAGGTTATTAAAACAACAAGGCAGCATGATGGATATTGTCTCTAGCTATTCTATTTCAGAAGTGGTGACATCTCTGGTACTCCTGTGAGAAGAAATAGTGATTACTTCAGAAATCTCAGAGGATTGTCTCCCCCTGCATGTTTAAAAATGTTGCCAAAGGACTATACTGTAGTGTGAGGAAGCACAGCATGAGATTTGTCCTGCAGGCTACAAAACAAGGCAGCACATTTCAGCATCTGCTGCCACACAAGGACCAGGATGCACTGTTAACATATGAAGTGTTTGTATGTTCCTTGTGTGCGGCTGATTTGCTGGAGAAGCAAAGCATTGTCGCCTTGTATCTTATTGTCCTTTCATAAAAGTCATTAACAGACTTATAGCAAAACATAAGGGTAGAGATTTATCTAATACCCATTTTATATTTACATTTACTACTACCTACTAAAATTCATACATTTTATATTGTATGTATAAAGATATATCAATAATTTTTCTGATGTTTTAAAATAAGAATTTTGTATATATATATATATATATATATATATATATATATATATATATATATATATTATATGTACCTACTCAGTGGCCTAGTGGTTAGAGCATGGGTGTCAAACTCTGGCTCGCGGGCCAAATTTGGCCCGCCGTGTAATTTCATTTGGCTCTTGAGGCAATATCAAATTAACAGAGCTGGCCCGCCGGTGCCGCTGTAACACGGCATTCACCGCTAATACTCATATTTGTCAACCCTCCTGATTTTCCAGGGAGACTTCCGAAGTTTAGTGCCCCTCCCGAAAATTTCAATATTGGGGTCGTGTCTTAAAGGCACGACTTCTAGCGTTTTCCACAACCTGTCGTTCCGTCTGCTTTTCCTCTATACATACAGCATGCCGGCCAAGTCACATAGTATATGCGGCTTGTACACACACACACACACACACACACACACAAAAGTGAATGCAAGGGATATTTGATCAACAGCCATACAGGTCACACTGAGAGTGGCCGTATAAACAACTTCAACACTGTTACAAATATGCGTCACACTGTGAACCCTGACCAAACAAGAATGACAAACACAATTTGGGAGAACAACCGCACCGAAACACAACATGAACACAACAGAACAAATACCCAGAACCCCTTGCAGCACTAACTATTCCGGGACGCTAAAATATCCACCCCCGCTACCACCAAACCCCGCCCACCTCATTGTTATTTTATTTTTAAATTTATTAGCTAGTGGAAAAAGTTAATGTTGATATTTACTTCAGAAGGCTGCAAATACAAAATAGGCATTACATTTTTTATTGAAATGTTATTTCTGTGATGTTTTTCCGTTTGTTTTTTGAAAGTGTTTTTTGCACTATTAGGTTGCATAAGCGTCGTTAAAGCAAATCAGTGTAGCAAACTGAGCAATGATTAAAGTTTTATTCATTCACTTTCTCTTGCTACTTCAAGGCTTGAATGTTTGATTAGTTCCTTATTGTTATTTTACTTTCAAATGTATAATTGGCCTGTGGAAAAAGTTTATTTTGATATTTACCTCAGAAGGCTGCAAATAGAAAAGAGGCATTCAATTTGTTTTTCAATTTTATTTGATATGCAATTGATATTTTTTAATTATTGTTATTATTGTTTGAAACTCAATTTTGCATGTCACTGTAAAGTTATATAAGCCTTGCTTGTTAAATATTCAATGCAAAACTTGTTTGGGTCCCTATTAAAAGGTTAATTTGTTCAACCTTGGCCCGCGGCTTTGTTCAGTTTAAAATTTTGGCCCACTCTGTATTTGAGTTTGACACCCCTGGGTTAGAGTGTCCGCCCTGAGATCGGTAGGTTGGGAATTCAAACCCCGGCCGAGTCATACCAAAGACTATAAAAAAATGGGACCCATTGCCTCCCTGCTTGGCACTCAAGATCAAGGGTTTGAATTGGGGGTTAAATAACCATAAATGATTCCCGGGCGCGGCACCGATGCTGCCCACTGCTCCCCTCACTTCCCAGGGGGTGAACAAGGGTATGGGTCAAATGCAGAGGACACATTTCACCACACTTAGTGTGTGTGACAGTCATTGTGTCAGAGTTAGTTTGTGAAGAACTCCAAGATGCAGAGATGGAGGCAGGCATGGAGTGTGAAAACATGATTTAATAAAAATAATAAAACAAGAACAAACCAAAGGGGTACAACAAAAAGCGCACACGAGGCATATAACAAACAAAGAGAGCTAGCATGGGAACAAGAAAATAAATGGAGCTTAGCATGGAGGCTAGCAAAAACAAAAAGGCCTAGCGTGGAAGCTAGCAGGTATTGAGCAGGAAACAGAAGTCGTACATGTAATATGAAAACAAACTTGGAATCAGGGAACAAAAGGCAGTAAGCTAAAAACCGCAATCAAATATAGCTTACCGCAACGTTGCATTGACGAGACATGATACGACACAACATGACAGGTAGCAACGACAAGAGCGACATCGACAAAACAATAATCCAGCGCTGACTGGAGGACAAAAGCAGGTACAATTGGAGCGGGCTGATTGAAACCAGGTGTGGCCAGGTGCCAATGAGCCGCAGCTGAGGTGAAACAGCGCACAGGGAGAAAGACAGGAAACTAACAAAACAAGAGCACTGACAGGAACTAAAAACAGGACATACTAAACACACACAGAGGAAAAACTAAAACACAAACAAACTGTCAGTGGCAAGCCTGACAAAGCTGAGCTACTAGTTGCTCTCAACTAAATGTAGCTGAGCTTCAGGGAAAGCTTTCCCAAGAAAATTGTAGCAAGCTGCACGGCAATAATACCTTGCTACATCAACACTATATGTAAGTACATATATCTCAATTTAATGTACAACTTTCCATTAAACAAATGGCAGAAGAAAACTAATTTACATTTTATTGACGTGTGCTTGCTAGACCTGCTAACTAGCACGGGAATACTTCGGCGGCTACATCCAGCGCCCTGTGAAGCAGCGGAGTATAGTAGCAGCGGGGGCCGTCTACGGAGCAGACGCCAGCGGTGTGATCGGAAACGCGGATGCCGAGCGGGGCTAAACACAAAGCAGAAGGCTAATCCCCACAGAACACCACTTCCCTCCATCCTGAAGCCGGATTTAAATGGAAGATGCGAGACTACTGGTCTGGGTAAGGAGTCAGTTAAATTAGAACACATTTTTTCTGCTTTGATTGTTTCAGAGTTGGACATGTGTTTTACTGAGGTGGTTAACTATGATGCGTGCAGTTTATCAAAGCAACAAACAAACAATCGGAAAATTCCTGTCGTATCAATTCCTAGATATGGTCGTAATTATACTAATTGCACTGGGCATAATAAACACAACATTATTAATATTGCTACTACGGATAATTTGATCAAAAAATCCCTAAACCAGCCCACTACCTATAATATAGGTTTTTTAAACATAAGATCATTGTCTCCCAAAACGTTGTTAGTTAATGATATCATTAGAGACAACAATCTTAACGTCATCGGTCTCAGCGAAACCTGGCTTAAACCAAACAACTTTTTTGCGCTAAATGAGGCATGTCCTCCTAACTTTACACACGCGCACATTGCCCGTCCCCTTAAAAGGGGTGGGGGGGTCGCACTAATATACAACGAAAACTTTAACCTTATTCCAAACATAAATAATAAATATAAATCGTTTAAGGTGCTTACTATGAGGTCTGTCACACCGCTGCCTCTACACCTGGCTGTTATCTACCGCCCCCCAGGGCCCTATTCGGACTTTATCAATGAATTCTCAGAGTTTGTTGCTGATCTAGTGACGCATGCCGATAATATAATCATAATGGGGGACTTTATTATCCATATGAATACCCCATCGGACCCACCGTGCGTAGCGCTCCAGATTATAATTGATAGCTGTGGTCTTACACAAATAATAAATGAACCCACGCATCGCAACGGTAATACGATAGACCTAGTGTTTGTCAGAGGTATCACCGTTTCTAAAGTTACGATACTCCCGTATACTAAAGTATTGTCCGATCATTACCTTATAAAATTCGAGGTTCAGACGCATGTTCGTCAAACTAATAATAATAATAACTGCTATAGCAGCCGCAACATTAATGCTGCCACAACGACAACTCTTGCTGACCTACTGCTCTCGGTAATGGCACCATTCCCAAAGTATGTGGGCTCTATTGATAACTTCACTAACAACTTTAACGACGCCCTGCGCGAAACCATTGATAACATAGCACCGCTAAAGTTAAAAAAGGTTCCAAAAAAGCGTACCCCGTGGTTTACAGAAGAAACTAGAGCTCAGAAATAATTATGTAGAAAGCTGGAACGCAAATGGCGCACGACTAAACTTGAGGTGCACCATCAAGCATGGAGTGATAGTTTAATAACTTATAAATGCACGCTTACCTTAGCTAAAGCTAAATATTACTCAAATCTCATCCACCGTAATAAAAACGATCCCAAATTTTTGTTTAGTACAGTAGCATCGCTAACCCAACAAGGGACTCCTTCCAGTAGCTCCACCCACTCAGTTGATGACTTTATGCAATTCTTTAGTAAGAAAATTGAAGTCATTAGAAAGGAGATTAAAGACAATGCGTCCCAGCTACAACGGGGTTCTATTAACACAGATACGCCTGTATGTACGGCGGATATTGCCCTCCAAAATAGTTTCTCTCGTTTTGAGGAAATAACATTAGAGGAATTGTTACAACGTGTAAATGGAATAAAACAAACAACATGTTTACTTGACCCTCTTCCTGGGAAACTGATCAAGGAGCTCTTTGTATTATTAGGTCCATCAGTGCTAAATATTATAAACGTATCACTTTCCTCGGGCACTGTTCCCCTAGCATTCAAAAAAGCGGTTATTCATCGTCTTCTTAAAAGACCTAACCTCGATCCTGACCTCATGGTAAACTACCGACCGGTGTCTCACCTTCCATTTATTTCAAAAATCCTTGAAAAAATTGTTGCGGAGCAGTTAAATGAACACTTAGCGTCTAACAATCTATGTGAAACCTTTCAATCTGGTTTCAGGGCAAATCGCTCTACGGAGACAGCCCTCGTAAAAATGACTAATGATCTATTGCTAACGATGGATTCTGATGCGTCATCTATGTTGCTGCTCCTCGATCTTAGCACTGCTTTCGATACCGTCGATCATAATATTTTATTAGAACGTATCAAAACACGAATTGGTATGTCAGACTTAGTCCTGTCTTGGTTTAACTCTTATCTTACTGATAGGATGCAGTGCGTCTCCCATAACAATGTGACCTCGGACTACGTTAAGGTAACATGTGGAGTTCCCCAGGGTTCGGTCCTTGGCCCTGCACTCTTCAGCATCTACATGCTGCCGCTAGGTGACATCATACGCAAATACGGTGTTAGCTTTCACTGTTATGCTGATGACACCCAACTCCACATGCCCCTAAAGCTGACCAACACGCCGGATTGTAGTCAGCTGGAGGCGTGTCTTAATGAGATTAAACAATGGATGTCCGCTAACTTTTTGCAACTCAACGCCAAAAAAACGGAAATGCTGATTATCGGTCCTGCTAGACACCGAACTCTATTTAATAATACAACTCTAACATTTGACAACCAAACAATTAAACAAGGCGACACGGTAAAGAATCTGGGTATTATCTTCGACCCAACTCTCTCCTTTGAGTCACACATTAAAAGCGTTACTAAAACGGCTTTCTTTCATCGCCGTAATATCGCTAAAATTCGCTCCATTCTGTCCACAAAAGACGCTGAGATCATTATCCATGCGTTTGTTACATCTCGCCTCGACTACTGTAACGTATTATTTTCGGGTCTCCCCATGTCTAGCATTAAAAGATTACAGTTGGTACAAAATGCGGCTGCTAGACTTTTGACAAGAACAAGAAAGTTTGATCATATTACGCCTGTACTGGCTCACCTGCACTGGCTTCCTGTGCACTTAAGATGTGACTTTAAGGTTTTACTACTTACATATAAAATACTACACGGTCTAGCTCCATCCTATCTTGCCGATTGTATTGTACCATATGTCCCGGCAAGAAATCTGCGTTCAAAGGACTCCGCCTTATTAGTGATCCCCAAAGCCCAAAAAAAGTCTGCGGGCTATAGAGCGTTTTCATTTCGGGCTCCAGTACTCTGGAATGCCCTCCCGGTTACAGTTCGAGATGCCACCTCAGTAGAAGCATTTAAGTCTCACCTTAAAACTCATTTGTATACTGTAGCCTTTAAATAGACTCCCTTTTTAGACCAGTTGATCTGCCGTTTCTTTTATTTTTTCTCCTATGTCCCACTCTCCCTTGTGGAGGGGGTCCGGTCCGGTCCGGTGGCCATGTACTGCTCGCCTGTGTATCGGCTGGGGACATCTCTGCGCTGCTGATCCGCCTCCGCTTGGGATGTTTTCCTGCTGGCTCGGCTGTGAACGGGACTCTTGCTGCTGTGTCGGATCCACTTTGGACTGGACTCTCGCGACTGTATGGATCCATTATGGATTGAACTTTCACAGTATCATGTTAGACCCGCTCGACATCCATTGCTTTCCTCCTCTCCAAGGTTCTCATAGTCATCATTATCACCGACGTCCCACTGGGTCATCATTGTCACCGACGTCCCACTGGGTGTGAGTTTTCCTTGCCCTTATGTGGGCCTACCGAGGATGTCGTAGCGGTTTGTGTTGTGGTTTGTGCAGCCCTTTGAGACACTAGTGATTTAGGGCTATATAAGTAAACATTGATTGATTGATGATTGTTTATTGGAATAAACACAAACTGAAAACATGCCATCTGTCCGGCTTTTTACCATTTCTTTTGACTTGCAAAGTTGCTGTACCTTTTAAAAAAGGAGGGATAAAACACCGGACACAAATAAAAGGTAGTTAAACAATAATGATAAATAAACACCAACACATATACTCTCTGTTCGAATGAAGAATTTATGGCATTTCTACTGTATCTATATGGGCCCACATGTATAATATCAATGTTAATGTAACCGTACCAAAGGGACCATTTGGTTCTATGTGTATGCTCTCTACAGACCAGTAAGGGTCCATTACTAATAACTATCTGCCATGTAGATAGGGACACCCAGAAACTCCCTGTGGGGGTCCCCGAACCCCACTGTATACATTTATTTTATTTAACATGTTCCTTGGCCCACTCCTATAATGTTATACATTTTCTCTGTTTACAGTAAAAAAAAAACAAAAAACACATGTCTACATCTTGACAAAAAAGTAAAATGATGTGTGTTGTTTGGGAACAGTTGATAATGGTTATGTGCAGTAAAACTCTTTATGAACTCAACTAGGGATGTACACTGTCTACCATTGTGTTTTGGTATCATGTCCACATACCTGTATATGCAAACATGTGGACAGAAGCCGAGAGACTTAAACGAATGATGTGTGCAGCAAAATGTAAAATATCAAAAATAAATAAGACACTTAAATACATCACTGTCCTTTATTTAGTTTATTGTATTTAATAAGTGCCTGCTGCAGCTTTTTAGAACATACAATGGCATCAATCTCGATGTTTATCAGTGAGATCAGATGTGCAGCGGTCCAGATGGAAGACAACAGATTCTGTCCGAGTCAGCACATTTTACACCCGCCACATCTGCAGCAGCAGCTATAGCGACCTGCTGGTGATTGACGGCTCTTGTTAATGGTAGGATTTGTTGGAGGAGAACAGCAGGTTAGTGTCAAGGTCAATCGGGAGGCGTTTGGCAGAAATCCAATTGGAGATTTCGGCAACAAAATTGGAAACACGCAACCCAGCCTGTGAGTCAGAGTAGTGAATCAAAAGGTCACTCTGGGTATCATAGCAACAATCCGGTGTCAAATGGGATGTGGGGATAGCACCAAGAAGAGCACTTATAGGGATAAGTAAAAAAAAAATTTGATTTCACGTATCCTTCTTGGTCTTGCGTTTGTTATCGCACAGTAAGAGTCATTTAATCACCTGCCAGTGAACCCATTTTTTCCAAGCGTATAAATAAATCATGACAAAATATATACAAAGAAAAACATTTCGTATCGGCCCAAAGACATGAGCTGTTACAAACGTGACAAACGAACAAGAACAAATAATATTAATAAACAAAAATTATGCCATGAATCAAGCTCGGACATTATTATTAGTTTCCTGAATTTTGTATTATTCCCTGAATAGCGCTTTTATTTTTCATTCTACTTTCTGTTTTTCTCAACCACTTTCCTTTTGGCTTGAACACCTGCCCCCACTTGTGTAATTAGGATTCTTACCTGCTGGCAATCATTAATCAGAATGCATCTTATCTTATCGTTGGTGTATGTGCTTTTTGCTTTGTACCTCAATGTGTCATAGCTTTTCTTATGCTTCTTCTCCACTTCCCAGAGGCAGTATTTTTTAGTTTTTTGTCATTCAAAACCTTTTCACCTGCATTTCGTCTGATGTCTCTGCATCTTGGGGCGCAGACCAACACAAAAAAAACGACAGAATGTTCCATCCACGTATGGACCAACACAACCATGACAAGAGCAGCAACAAAGTGCACGTCAATGAATATTAAAAACATATTGACATGCAGTTTTCCCCACTTAAAAAATCTGGGTCGGCGGTTGTTGCTTTTTTGTTGCCATCACTTTACAACACATTCAGGTAACTGGCTCATTTGTCTGTGTTAAATAGGCGCATTTTGCTTATTTGGCTGGAAGCAGAAATATTCCCACAACGGTACATTTGGCTTTGCAATCATCTATTTGCCTGTGGAGGACTGACAAGTGGGTTCCCTCTGTTCATTTAGGTCTGCTATTGTACAAACACACTCGGGTGCTGAGAGCAATGCACAAAGTGAACCCTCTTGTATGTTTGAAAGCATAAGGCATGCACCAAACACACAAGGCAAAATAATGAAGTCATTTCAAATTTATCGTTCAATTCATTGACTTATTAGTTGTTGGCCCAGGTCTATCAAACGGATTAAATTCAAGAACGGTACGTATATGATAAAGCTGCTCTATGTCACCATCTTAATTTTTTTATTTTTTTCTAACCCAAAGATATAAGAACACTACAGAGGATTAGCATATCCTAGTTGGGATGCGAAGATTAACCGGTTTGCATGGAACCACGGTCTTGAGTACACAAGATCCGAAAGCATCCGAAGAGCAGCTTTACGCTGCAATTTAGGGGAAAAGTCATAAAATTTTACCTTGTGTGAATTAAATACTATTTTGATGTATTTCAACAACAACAACAAAATAAGTTACCATTCTTATTGTAAATGCAACAAGAATTGTGTGTAGCTGAAACACATTCATCTCCACACTTAAATTAAATCCTTATTATTGAAGACGTATTGTAAGTGCATCGTAAATGTATTGGAAATGTTGCTTGAGTACTGAGATGTATATCATATGGTGTGGACACCACACATCTCCTAATATCTCCAGTAGTTTAATCAGATTTAAGAAATATAAACATACAGTATATTTGTTACACATTACCAAATTAAAATTTATGTTTGACCTAAATATAATTTGCACATGAAGTACAACACAATTGAGAACTAACGTTATCCTTTTGTTGCGCTTGTATTGGAGGAGCATGGCCTATGAATTTCATCTTTTCTGACGTGTTAATGTTGTCATTAACAAGTCAGAATACTCGTGTCGAACGATGCCAAAGCGATGGTCAATGGTCAAAAGGTTCATGCATTTTGGCGTGAGCTTGCATGAGATTTGGATGCCTTTTTGCAGTTTGGCTATGTTGTGACATCACCCCGAGGTGGATGTACTTATTTAGATATTAAGTGAAGCCCTCAGTCAGCGGGGAAGAAAATGATCACCCCCGTCTGATTCAGGCAATGAGGAAACACTAAAAAAGGTATGATTAAGTAGTATTTACATATAATTGTGGCTTGTGCATAATAACGTCGACGTGCAACATGCAATGATATAAAGGCTGCTGAAAATCAGCTGTTTTTTACGCGGAGTCTGGATCGATCGGCAAGTGTGCAGGTGTACCTAATGTTCTGACCGATATACAGTAGGGGTGTAACTACACAACAATTTCGGTTCGGTACGTACCTCTGTTTAGAGGTCACGGTTTGGTTCATTTTCGGTACAACAAAATATACATTTTTTGGTTATTTTTTTACCAAATTTGTAAACAATGGCATAACATTCTGTAACAGTCTTGTGCCGATGGATCACAGTCAGGCGGGTCGCCAAGTTTACAAGTTCTTTCATTTTGTTTCTACCACAATGTCTTTTGTCTTTCTATAAGTCTTTCTTTTCGTTCTCCTGCTCTTTCAGCTCAGGCGTGCTTCTTCTTCCTGGCTTTTCATTCCCCCCTGCGGTCACCGACGCTGCTAATAAAGAGACAGGTGATTAGATAACTCGTTCCAGCTGAGGTATCCACTCACCTGTCATCTGCTTCCAGCCGGCTCCTGCGCATGCCCTGTCCACATTCATATTGTGTTGAAGTATTATTCAATAAATATCTTTATAAAGGATTTTTTAATGTGTTGCTATTTTTAGAATATTTTTTAAAAATCTCACGTACCCCTTGGCATACCTTCAAGTTGCCCCAGGGGTATGCGTACCCCCATTTGAGAACCACTGGTACAGAGTGTACATTTGTACAAAGTGTATAAGTCACATTTGTACAGAGTGTATAGGGTGTACATTTGTACAGAGTGTACATTGTACAGATTATAGAGTGTACACTGTTCTCTTTCACACCTTTTTTGCACTTCTATATTTTTTATATATTTACATATTGTTTTCTTGCTTGCACACATCGCACTGTATGGAATGGCCTCAATCTCATTACCCTGCGTAATGACAATAAAGCTGATTCTGATTCTGAAAAAGTGCAACATTAAACAGTTTCAAGTCAACTCAGCCTCAGATTAACTTTTCTTCCCCCCCACACCCCCCAGCCTGGCTAACTTGGCAGTAAGAGAATATATGGCCTCATTGTTCTTCCACCATAGAAGTGGGTCAAAATCTAGTTTTTAGTGCAATTTGGATTTAAATCTCGTGCTATAAAAACACTTGTTATTGCTTTAGCCCTGCCTGACTTGCCGAGGAGAGGCTGCTTCAATGCGTTGGTCACGCTTCAAATGGGTTAGCATGTGTTATGAGAGTAGTGTATGTGTGTGTGTGGCCCTTCAATATGGGACTACATGTGCGGTGAGTGTGTGGGCAAGCGAGGTGAGGGAGCGGTAGAGTGCGGGAGTGGCTAGTGTTTTGTTGGATTGGCTGTGTGCAAGACCTCAATAAAGCCACGATTTGCAAATAAACGGCAGACTCTTCATTTACCCTGGAGTCCTGTGTGGAGACCCACTGCCGGGTAGTGTTAAGGGTGTTGCCCCCAAGAATACATCAGCCCTGGAGGAGTGTCTCCCCTGCGCTCCTCGAGTCGGAAGCAGGAAAGGTGCAACACATGTTTGACGTGTTGTCAGGAGAAGCTGCTGAACAATGTAGGCAAACCTCCATCCTCCATTTTTGAATTTCGCAGCCAAAGTGTTCCAAAACGGGAGATATTAACGAGGCAGGAGGGTCTTCCAGCTTTGGCTTTTACATGTTGTCCTAGCTCGGTCGCTGCTAGCATGTGTACTGGTTCTGTACACCTCCGAACTGAACCAAAACCCCCGTACAGAAACGGTTCAATACAAATACACGTACCGTTACACCCCTAATATACGGTACTGCTTACAAAGTTTATTTCTGACCGTGTCTGGAAAAAAAATAACAATGACAACCCCAACATATATATATTTTACGTTTTCAAAAGATAAATAGTGTGTGAATGTGAGTGTGAATGTTGTCTGTCTATCTGTGTTGGCCCTGCGATGAGGCGGTGACTTGTCCAGGGTGTACGCCTCCTTCCACCAGAATGCAGCTGAGATAGGCTCCCGCGCAATCCCGAAATGGACAAGCGGTAGAAAACGGATGGATGGAAATTAGGATACTTATAGAGAGGGTGGGTTGTGGTTTCATTTGCAACATTGGAATGCTAGCAGAATCAAACATATTGCAGACCTTGCAAAAAACGGGACCGTGGAGCAGAATTTACACTGAAGCATATCTAATACATAATATGTAGCCAACAAGTGTTTTAAATGGAGATTAAAATCATCACATCCCCTTTTTTAAGTTAATGTGGTGCCATAAGTAGGAAGAAATACAATAAAAATATGATTGACAGCTCTCAAAACCAGGAATTGCATAACCAACATTTCCTCTCAAGCAGTGTCAATCAATCAAAACTGCATGGGCATTATTATACTTGATCTAATGTTCCCCTGAAAAGGATGCATGATTTGCGCAATAGCTGGTTTTTGAGCTTTGTTTCAGGTTACGTTTTGATCCATCATACTTTTGCCGACGTCAGACTTTTAACGTTCTCTTTGAGGCTTTTTATCAAAACTGAGCAGCTTTACGCTTGATGGGAAATCAAATGAACGTTAAAGCTGGTTGATACTTCTGTAATTGGTGTTAAAACACACACACACACACACACACTCACACACAGGCATACACAAATTCAATCGGACTTATAAAGGGTTTTGATTGCACTTAGAAATTCATTTGAAGGGACTGTAATGAAAGTTTAGAATAAATCCTCCCAAAAAGACTTAGCAGTCAGTAAAAGTCATACTTGCTCTTTATGACACGCGCCATAGTGCACTTGACAGGCGGAGGAGTCCTGCAGAGAGATCAGTAATGCCATTACAGTTTCATTTCACAATGTGACATCTTGACAGTTGATTTACATGAAGGGGTCAGCTGTGATTTTTATCCGCCGTCATTTTCTCTACAGAGAGGCCGCGTGACATCGGCAGAGGCGGCGGCATCTCAACGACTTAAAAACGGAAAATAAAAAGTCTCCGGAGATTTCTGCGGCTGATAGTGGCAACACACTTCCTCGCAACACCTCGTGTATCACAGTTAATGGACGACGTGTCGACAGAAGCTGGAGAAGATACAGCTGGCACACTTTAAAGAATCGTTAGGGGGAGAAGAGCGCTGATGGCACTGAAAAAAAGGTGAGATTTCTGTTCTTTTCTAATTTACTCAGAATGGTTAAGTAGTAGCAATGTCAAAGGAAATGTGTGTTTCTTGAGATGTACAGGCCATGATAATAATGTGTACATCATCACATAATATCAATGCCACAATAATGACATCATACCAAAGACTATAAAAAAAATGGGACCCATTGTCTCCTTGCTTGCCAATCAGCATCAAGGGTTGGAATTGGGGGTTAAATCACCAAAATGATTCCCGAGCGTGGCGCACGCTGCCGCTCACTGCTCCCCTCACCTCCCAGGGGGTGAACACGGGGATGGGTCGGATGCAGAAGACACATTTCACCACACCTATTATGTGTGTGACGATCGTTGGGACTTTAACTTAAACTTTAACATATTGCTTTCTAAATCCCTAACAGCATTAAAAGCCTTTAATACAGCTCTTGTATATTAGACCAGTGGCTCTCAAACTTTTTTCCACCAAGTACCATCTCGGAAAAAACTTGATTCTCCTAGTACCACAATAATGACCAACTTTAAAAAACTGTAGTGCAGTAGGTTTAGATATTCACTTAAAACAAGGCAGAGGGTCTATTTGCAAAGTATATCTAATATGTTTTGTTCTCAATCTTTTTTCACCAACTACCACCCCAGAAAACACTTGGCTCTCCCAGTACCACCATAATGACCACCATCAAAATACAGTAGCATTGTAGGCCTAAATATTAATTAAAAAAGGTAAGATGTTTCATTTAACAAGTATATTTAATATTTGTGTAACATTAAACACATATGGAACCATAACATTCTCTTTGAATATTTAATTAAGTTATTCTTTGGCGTACAACTAGAGAGAGCACACGTACTGTGCCAGAGTTACAGAATCAATCTCGCAGAGTAAATAATTCATGGTTTTATTCTACAAAGATATTTCCAAAAAATGTTGTTAATCAGCTTCCCTGTGTAAATAGATTTTCATACTGATATGACCTTAGACTTCATAAAGTTCCTTGATCATCTGGAGTTAGATGCTATTCATTATATTATATGTTGTATCATATTATATATTGTCTAATTGGAATTAACAAGGGAAGATTCTTAATTTGGCTTCTGACGTATGTGGTAACATTTCCAGTTGTATTATTTTCCTAAAACTATCATTAATCTCCTTGTGCATTTAAGATGTATTTCTGTTGTAACATGTTCAATCTACACTTTTGTATTAAGCAGTTATTCTTCTGTTGTTTGGATACTTTTGGGCAATGCTACAAGTGTGGCTATCGACGAGTAGGGATCCAGGTTTTGTACTGCAAATTCCGATACGATCATTCATTAGTGGGATCTGCCAACACCAGGAACGATACCAATCTAATATTAATAATTTTCCCTTTTATTTACGGTGAGTGCTATTGACGGTTTAACAATATCATCACAGTATTTAAACTTATTTATTATCTTTCATTACATACAGTAATTTGATCAAAGTCAATAGTACACAATAACTAAACAAAAGTAAAAGCTACTATCGACTATATTTATGGATTGATCCGCTCCTCTACTGCGTGTCGTGTACCTAGTGTGACAATGCTGACACAGCAACAGTTGTTGTTATTATATCCTCTCTCTAGACTCTTACTTATCTACTTGTTAATTTCCTGTTAATATCTGCCTACTTTCTGCTGTAACGTGGTTCCATCTTCACTTCTAAACACTTATTTATTCTTTTGTTACAAGCTGGGTTAGCTTAGCTATTATCATGCCTGCTCCTGGCTAGTTCTCGGTGTGTAACATGTTTATCCTCGTCCTCCAGTGATAATTTTTATATTTATACAGAACATATTGAGAAATGCAGTTTATTTGCTGTAATGGAGATTATTATTATTAGTTGCTTTTCAACCAGAAAGGATCAGCGTTTGTGATTATCATTAAAAGACATTAGTCAGCAAATATTTGAAGTTAATTGAGCGAAATAAGTAAACACAAGCAAAAACTACTATTGGCTCTGATTTACAATCCTATTATTTTCCCCTTGAATACTCCTGCATCCAGGGACTTACTTACTGACTTTGTAAACAATAGCAAAGATAAAACTAACCCATTTTGTGACAGTAAAAATAATCAATGTAATATTGATCTGTCCACCTTTATTTGCATCCAAGAGCTCTCGTTTCGCGGTTAGCATAGCTTATTTTGTAGTGCATCATACTGTAGTACAGAGATTTTTAAACTGTGGTACGCATACCAGTAGTGGTATGTCAAAGAATCACTTGATTAAAGTCTTTTTTTTCCCCGATATTCCAACATAGTGTTACTATTCAAACTGAGTTTATATTAAACATGCTTGTTAAATAAAACCTGTATCTTGTTTTTAATCAATACTTGGGGCTACTACGCTACTTTATTTTGTTGTTGGTCATTATGGGGTTACATGGAGAAAACCACGTTTTTTCTGAAGTGGTTCTTGGTGTAAAACAGAGGTGCCCACACTTTTTTAGCAGGTGAGCTACTTTTCAAATGACTAGGTATATATATATATATATATATATATATATATATATATATATATATATATATATATATATATATATATATATATATGTATATATATATATATACATATATATATATATATATATATATATATATAGGTGTGGGAAAAATCACAAGACTACTTCATCTCTACAGAACTGTTTCATGAGGGGTTCCCTCAATCATCAGGAGATTTTAATGGAAGCATTCACATACAATGGTTTATATAGACCACA